>NC_028637.1:61285707-61318698 GCF_001406875.1 Solanum pennellii
CAGCGCCAAAATTTGATACGCTCAAACTTACTTCTCAAATAAGAAGTTAAGCGATCGTGTCAAGTAAATAACCCAACTAGTGAGCTTGGGATCGTTCCCACGAGGAAAATAGTTTAGACTTAACTTCAATCTATTATTACTTTTGTTTAGTCAATTACTTCCTTGGAAAGTAAAAACAATAAAAGGGGGGTTTCTATTTCTAAATGAATGAAAATAACTAACGAAATTGAAAGAGACACTTAACAGCTTTGAATGTTGGAGTTTAATCAATTAATGAAAGTAACTAGGGTTTACGTGTTCCCCACAGGTTCATAACTTGATAAGTCTAACTTTAACAATTCTTTCCTAGTATCTTGCATGCAAAGT
Organism: Solanum pennellii; assembly: GCF_001406875.1. Taxonomy (NCBI): domain Eukaryota; kingdom Viridiplantae; phylum Streptophyta; class Magnoliopsida; order Solanales; family Solanaceae; genus Solanum; species Solanum pennellii. The sequence continues at coordinate 61,286,074 of NC_028637.1, forward strand.
GATAAGTTAAGTATTTCTAAATCCTTGGTCCGGCATCTAGAAAATGTCACTCCGCACCTTGGTCCGGCTACGTGTGTTGCTATCGTAACCCTTATATTTACCTCATATTAAGCATCGTATTCGATATTTGAATAAGTTATTACCTCGTAACAATCAATACTAGCCTATTAGATAGTATACACTAAATCTATGTTGATAATTCTTTTCCTATTATCTACCTCCTTGGTCCGGCAAGTAGCATTAAGGCGAGTTCTAACGTTGGCCATCCGTTAAAAAGACTTCTAAGCGAAAGAATTATTAATACATGCAAGACACTATTCTAGAATTGTTATTTTAGTTAGGTTTTATCTCATTATTTGCCTATGGTTCCCACAACCCTAGTTATGGAGTTTAGTTACCCATAGTCATAATCACAATATTCAAATATATGATATAAGAATTCATGTACTTACTTCAATGAGAAAGAGTAAAATCCGAAAGTTTGCTTGATTAATCAGTAAAAGTCACCAACAATCAATGACAAAAGTTTCAAGATAACCTAATAATACAGAGTCTAACTAATAATCCAGCGTCTAACAATGTTCAAAAGTCTAACAATGGTCTCCAGTCTAACAATGGTCTAGAGTCTAACCCCCAAAATGAGGTTTTTAGAACTATTTATACAAAATAAAAAACCTAATTAAACAAGGATTCTATTTGCTGGAAATCTGTCAAAACACGGCTGGGTCGACGGACCTCGCGACGGATCATCGTGGTCACGACGGACCGTCGTGGACTCCATCGTCCCATTTCAATTTCTTTTGCTTCTCTCTTCATTACCCTCGACGGCAAGTGTGACGGATCATCACAGAAACGACGGTCCGTCGAGGGTCTTCGTTCCAAAACACTTAAACTCTTGGATTATGGGTACTGGGATTACTTCTCTGAACTTCATGACGAACATGCAGGACGGACCGTCGTAGACACGACGGACCGTCATGGACTCCGTAGCCCCACACTTGGTCAGACTTCCCCATCTTCCTTCAGCAGCTGCACTACGCTGCCACCTACGGACCGTCATAAGCATGACGGACCATCACAATCTCCGTAGGTGGTCTCTTCTGCATTTCTTCGCTCAAAAACCTCCACATTTATCTATGGACAGATTTCCTGCAAATAAAGAGAAACTTATATAAAAATTAGCACAAAAAGGCTTTTGGACACACTAAACTTAAGGAAAAAGTATTAATAATACCGTGAAACCACGGTATATCAATAGACTTCGCGCAGATCGTGATACATCTTAGTGACACCTAGATTAATAAAATATCGAGAGTTATGGGCTTCTGCAAGGATATGCTTTCTCAACTCACCCACATCATGAACAAACAATCTACCCTATTAGTGAAGTACACCATCACCCCATTGGGAGAAAACCTCCACTATCTGATTGTGGACTGCACCCTTAAGTTCAAGCAAGATTGGATCACTATCCTGCTTTTCCTTAATCTCCATTACAAAAGAAGATTCTGCCCCATTCTAAACTGTTACACCACTATCTGATATGCTCATAAGGCGAACTCCCAAGAGAGCAAGCTTGTGAACATCCTTCACTAGCTCCTTCCTTTCTTCCTTAAATGGGATACACTATCCATAGATAATCTACTAAGAGTATCTGCTACTAAATTTGACTTACCAGGATGATAATGCACATTCATATCATAATTCTTAAGGAACTTAAGCCATCTCCTCTGGTGAAGATTCAACTCTGTATGGGTGAACACATACTGAAGGATCTTATGGTCACTGAACACATTTACATGAACACCATCCAAGTAGTGTCTCCATATCTTGAGTGCAAACACCACTGATGCAAGCACAAGGTCATGAGTTGGATAGTTCTTCTCATTCACCTTAAGTTGTCTAGAAGCATAAGCTATAACCTTATCTCGTTGCATCAACACACAACCTAGTCCAAGTCAGGATGCATCACATTAGATCGCAAAACCATTTGAACACTTTGGTAGAGTCAAGACAGGAGCTGTAGTCTATCTAGTTTTCAATTCTGCAAAGATTTTCTCACAATTATCTGACCATTGAAACTTGACCATCTTTTGAGTTAACCTAGTCAATGGTGAGGCTATGGCTGAGAATCCTTCCACGAACCTTCTATAGTAACCCGCTAGACCCAAGAAACTTCTGATAATTGTAGCAGAGGTAGGTCTTGCAATTGTTTCACTTCTTTAATCTTCTGTGAATCCACTTGGATCCCTTCACTAGATACAATGTGTCCAAAGAAAGCAACAAATTACAACCAGAACTCACAATTTCTAAACTTAGCAAATAACAGGAGATCTTTGAGAGTCTGCAGAACAACTCTCAAATGACTCGCATGTTCTTTCTCATTCCTAGAGTAATGAGGATATCATCAATAAAGAAGATAACAAAAAAGTCCAAGTACTGTTTGAACACCCTGTTCATTAAATCCATGAAGTTGCAGGATCATTAGTTAGTCCAAACAACATAACTAGAAATTTAGAATGACCATACTGAGTTCTAAAGGCTGTTTTTGGAATGTTGCTAGCTATGACTCTAAGCTAATGATAACCCGATATGAGGTCTATCTTTGAGAAGTGACTAGGACCCTGAAGTTGGCCAAACAAGTCATCAATCCTGGGGATGGTATACTTATTCTTGATTTTGACCTTGTTTATTTATAGTCAATTCACATTTTCTCCATCTTTCTTCTTTACAAATAACATTGGTGCACCCTATGGTGAAATACTAGGCTCGATGAAGCCCTTGTCTAGAAGGTCCTTCAACCGCTCTTTCAATTTCTTATGCTCTGCTGGAGCCATTCTGTAAGGAGTAATAGGAACAGGCTGGGTATCTGGAAGGAGATCCATTCCAAAGTCGATTTCTCTTTTAGGAGGGACTCCAGGAAGATCTTTGAAAAACACTTCTGGAAACTCACAAACTACTGGAATGACTCAAGAGTTGGGGTTTCAGTGCTATAATCCTTGACCTGAAAAAGATGATAGTGATAACCCTTAGAGATCATCTTTCTGGCCTTTAGGTAAGAAATAAATTGACCCATAGGCGCAAAGCTACTACCCTTCCATTCTAAGATTGGTTAGTCTAGAAATTGAAAACGAACAGTCCTAGTTCTAAAATTGACTGGATCATGACAGGATTGTAACCAATCCATGCCTAGAATGACATCGAAGTCTACCACTTCTAACTTTATAAGATTTAATGAGGTGACTTTCTGAGAGATTGTGATAGGGCAATTTTTGTATACCCATCTATCTATAATTGGGTCAGCGACTGGAGTAAAGACTGAGAAAGGTTCTAAGAGAGTTTCTGGACTAACACTAAATTGTACTGCTATGTAAGTAGATACAAAGGAAAGAGTAGCCCCTAGATCTAACAATGTATAAACATCAAGGTCAAAGACTCGTGATGTACCAATAACTACATAAGGAGAACCTTTCTGATCCTAGCGAGCTTGAAGAGCATAAATCCTATTCTGGCGCTGACCGCCACATTTACCAAATGAGTTACCCTGCTGACTCGGGCGACTTGCTGGTCCAGCTGAAGTTGTAGCCTCAAATCTACCATTACTACCTCCTTGAACCTGTCTAGAAGGACAATCCCTCAACTTGTGACCAGACTAACCACACCCAAAACACCCTTCCTTTCCTGCAGGGAACTCGCCTGGATGGTTCTTACCACACTTAGGGACAGTGGGGTAAGTCTTGGTGCTTGAAACACTTCCCTAAGACATAGAACCTGGTGATATAATCCTCTGGTCATACCTTTTCTTAGAGGATGGAACACTAACTGACGAAGGGCTGGGGCTGAAAACTTCTGCTGACTCTGAGAGCGATTTCAACCACCAGATTTTTGCTGAGAATAGTCGTAGTCCCCAATCCTAGCCTATTCTCCTTAGCCTGTTCCCCGAGATTATCACCCTCAACCTATTTAGCATGAATCATACGCCCAGAGATGTTCATATCTCCCAGTAACATAACATTTCTGCACTCTGTTTTCACCAAATCTGACACTTCATACAAAAACTTATTCATCTTAACACTGGAGTCAGCAACCATCTGAGGAGAATGCCTAGAGAGTTGGTTAAAACTTTAGCCCATACTCTTGGACCCTCATGTTTCCCTGCCATAAGTTCAAGTTCACCAATTCCTGAGCCTTTGCTTCTCTCAACTCTATTGGGAAAAACCTATCCAGAAAGGTCTCAATAAAGCAATCCCAAGTAATAGGAGCTGCATCTGTACCCCTATTAACTTTAGACTGAGTGTACCAGATATGATCAACATCCTTAAACTAGTATGATGCCAACTCAACCCAATCATTCAAACTGACTTGAATTACCTCAAAGATCTTCTTGATATCATCAAAGAAATTTAGAGGACCCTCATTAGTTTGTGATCGTAAGAACTCAGGCGGATTCATCCTAACAAAGCCACAGACCCTTGCTGTTGCTAATCCACCATTTGCAATTACAGGAGCATGAACCCGATTATTCTTGTTGGTCATACTTTGAGACAACATCTGTATGGCATTCCTGAACTCAGTATTGGAGACTTCCTGATCTGAGACTGGAGGATCTACATTTGCATTCTTAGTGTTAGCTCTATGAGGAGGCATGATCTAAAACGTAAAACTTTGAGTTAGAATGAAATTAGATCATACCTACGCACGATAAGAGTAATAAGAAAGTGAAGTTTTCCTAAAACACTTTGTAAGCTCCTTATGATTAGATGTGGTGCACTTCACACCCATGAAAAGGACTCCCCTTAGTGCAGCTTTTCAGACATCCTAGTAATTTTTGCCTATTGCTCTGATACAAAGTTTTGTCACACCCCGAGCTACCCATGATACGTGAACATGCAACCTAGGACCACAAGTGATCCCAAGCTAACCCTACGGGCTTGATCATGAGCCTACTAAAGATAATAAACTGAATGCAAAAGCTAAATCATAATTTAAACTGAAAAATGGGGAAAACCCATATACTATACCTGAAATAAATGAAATACTGATGAGTTTGATACAAGTAAGTTATTAACTCAATACTAAGCTGAAACTAATTATGTCTCACAATAACCTCTAAACTAACTACAAAATGCTGGGATAGGCCCCATCCAAGTCTAGCAAAAATAAAAATAAAATAAAGGACTAAATACTAAAAATAAACTCATGACTATTGTCCTTGAAGGATGAAGACTCACGACTGAATCTGCACAACTAGAGATCGAAAATCGATCTAAGTGCGACCTGGATGCTGAGAACCCGAACCTACATCACGAGAGGATGTAGCGCAAATGCGTCAGTACTTGAAGGTACTGAGCATGTAGGATAGAGTAAAGCTGAAACAAAATATAACTGAACAAGCACAAGAACAAGTATAATAATCTGAACATGATATACTAAATTATGAGCAAACTAGATGAAATGAACAAATTTATAACATGCTTAGACTAAATAATAACTGAACTATAAATATGGTCAATGCATTAGAGTCTGACTGATCTGTGGGGGCTACTAATAGTCGATAATAAAACCACATGAGCTATATATGGACGATGTATACGCCCCATCGAGAGGACCCAATATACCTTGCCAAAGGTATAAAGGCATGCTGGCGTGATCACTAAATTGATGCCCAGAGGAGACTTACAACCTACTTGGCTGGTAGTTCTGGGTGTAATTGGGAAAGCTGAACCCTAGTCCAACTTGGTATTATGCTACTCCCAATGAATTATGTAATTAACTGATTTTGATTGAGTTTCCGTAAATACTAGATAGCTGAAAACTAAATATGCAAACTGAGAATGCAACAATTAATCTAATAATGATGCATTAATAATTGAGGCATGTATACTTGAAGTAACTGAAATATCAGACCTAACATGTCTAATTCAAGAACTAATGAAATAAATCACTAGAAATTTATGCGATAAGCTTAATAATATCTTTACAATCTAATTCCGAAAATATATTAACTAATTTATGATGATCTTCTGTAATTCTAAAAACCCTAGGTTCAATCATGATAGGAGAATCAATAACTGACTGAAAACTAGGGATCTAATGGATGAAAGGAACCCACTAGTGAAATCCCACATACCTGGTGATGAAATCCACGAAGAAATATTTAGATTTTGGGACTAGAACTGCTGGAACCTTGCTGCGTTCTTGAACTACGGTTCTTGACCTTTTTCTCCCTTTTTGATTCTAATTTTCTATGTTTTGATTATGATTTTCACTTAGGTAAGTTCTTCTTATGTTTCTAGGCTTAAACTGACTAAAATATGATAATTTAGGGTCAAAATGACGTATCTTAGGGTTTAAATGAAGTGGGAAAAGACCAAAAGACCCCTGAGTTAATTATTGTCGGACCAAACGACCACATGGACTAATGGGCCGTCGTTTGGGTCCGTAGGTTGGGTTTGTTCGACAAGCCTTTACTAAAATGGGCATAACTTTTTACTCAGAGGTCTGATTTTAGCAAACTTGGTGGCTATGAAAGCTAATCAATTATCTATCACTTCATAGGTCATGAGACACCTAATTCATTTTGTGCTAAGAGATATGATCATTTTAAGTTTATCCAACAACGTTTTCCCCCTAACTGTCTGTTAATTTTCACCTAGATCCATACCTACAGTCTGTAGGTTCATCTACAGACCGTACTGGTCAATCATGGTTCATGTCAGAGGCTGGGTAAATGGGGTGTTGATCGACGGTCAAAAATTACAGACCGTATTCTGAGTTACGGATTGTAGGTCTATCCTGTATCGACACTTTGTCATGACCAGAGTCCAGAACCCCGATGAGACCGGCGTCTTTGACCTTTCAGAGGTCGCAGACAAGCCTACTTACGTCTTTTTTACTTTTTCTAGGTTAATTTTTGTCACGACCCAAAACCGAGCCGCGACTGGCACCCACACTTACCCTCCTATGTGAGCGAACCAAACAATCTAAACCCTAAACATTTCAATATAATATCAACAGAAAGTAATGCGGAAGACTTAAACTCATTAATAAAAACCAATTCAATAACTTCTAAAATTCAACATCTATTATTCCCCAAAATCTGGAAGTCATCACCACAAGAACATCTATGATCAAATTACTAAACTAAGAGTATTCTAAGAAGCTAAAATAAACAAAAGCTAGTCCATGCCGGAACTTCAAGGCATCAAGACATGAGGAAGAAGATCCAGTCCAAGCTAGAAGCATTAGCTCACCCTGAAATCCGGTGTAATGAAGACTGGCTAGAGTTGCGGTTGAGTTGAAGACGACGGTACGTTTGCTGCACTCCACAAATAACAAAGAAAACAAATACAAGTAGGGGTCAGTACAAAACACGGGTACTGAGTAGATATCATCGGCCAACTCAAAATAGAAAGCAATATATCTCAGATAACATCATAAAATCAACTAATATTCTTAACAGGTGATAGCAACAAGTATAAAAATCATTTATAACATCACCGAACATATCTATGAGGACTCAAGCCTCCACACCATACTCTTTTGGGAAACATGTTCTTTAGATTGAGTATATTAACATATTTCAAGATTTCATTATCTTTATTTCTCTTGTGTCGGTACGTGACACTCCGCTCCACTACTACTATCCTGGTGTCGGAACGTGACACCCCGATCCATATATATATATTCTATCCTGGTGCCGGAACGTGACACCCGATCCATATTTATATTCTATCCTGGTGTCGGAACGTGACACTCCGATCCATATATATATTCTATCCTGGTGCCGGAACGTGACACCCGATCCATATTTATATTCTATCCTGGTGTCGGAACGTGACACTCCGATCCATATATATATTCTATCCTGGTGCCGGAACGTGACACCCGATCCATATTTATATTCTATCCTGGTGTCGGAACGTGACACTCCGATCCATATATATATTCTATCCTGGTGCCGGAACGTGACACCCGATCCATATTTATATTCTATCCTGGTGTCGGAACGTGACACTCCGATCCATATATATATTCTATCCTGGTGCCGGAACGTGACACCCGATCCATATTTATATTCTATCCTGGTGTCGGAACGTGACACTCCGATCCATATATATATTCTATCCTGGTGCCGGAACGTGACACCCGATCCATATTTATATTCTATCCTGGTGTCGGAACGTGACACTCCGATCCATATATATATTCTATCCTGGTGCCGGAACGTGACACCCGATCCATATTTATATTCTATCCTGGTGTCGGAACGTGACACTCCGATCCATATATATATTCTATCCTGGTGCCGGAACGTGACACCCGATCCATATTTATATTCTATCCTGGTGTCGGAACGTGACACTCCGATCCATATATATATTCTATCCTGGTGCCGGAACGTGACACCCGATCCATATTTATATTCTATCCTGGTGTCGGAACGTGACACTCCGATCCATATATATATTCTATCCTGGTGCCGGAACGTGACACCCGATCCATATATATATTCTATCCTGGTGTCGGAACGTGACACTCCGATACATATATATATTCTATCCTGGTGCCGGAACGTGACACCCGATCCATATTTATATTCTATCCTGGTGTCGGAACGTGACACTCCGATCCATATATATATTCTATCCTGGTGCCGGAACGTGACACCCGATCCATATATATATTCTATCCTGGTGTCGGAACGTGACACTCCGATCCATATATATATTCTATCCTGGTGCCGGAACGTGACACCCGATCCATATTTATATTCTATCCTGGTGTCGGAACGTGACACCCCGATCCATATATATATTCTATCCTGGTGCCGGAACGTGACACCCGATCCATATATATTCTATCCTGGTGTCGGAACGTGACACTCCGATCCATATATATATTCTATCCTGGTGCCGGAACGTGACACCCGATCCATATATATTCTATCCTGGTGTCGGAACGTGACACTCCGATCCATATATATATTCTATCCTGGTGCCGGAACGTGACACCCGATCCATATATATTCTATCCTGGTGTCGGAACGTGACACTCCGATCCATATATATATTCTATCCTGGTGCCGGAACGTGACACCCGATCCATATATATTCTATCCTGGTGTCGGAACGTGACACTCCGATCCATATATATATTCTATCCTGGTGCCGGAACGTGACACCCGATCCATATATATTCTATCCTGGTGTCGGAACGTGACACTCCGATCCATATATATATTCTATCCTGGTGCCGGAACGTGACACCCGATCCATATATATTCTATCCTGGTGTCGGAACGTGACACTCCGATCCATATATATATTCTATCCTGGTGCCGGAACGTGACACCCGATCCATATATATTCTATCCTGGTGTCGGAACGTGACACTCCGATCCATATATATATTCTATCCTGGTGCCGGAACGTGACACCCGATCCATATATATTCTATCCTGGTGTCGGAACGTGACACTCCGATCCATATATATATTCTATCCTGGTGCCGGAACGTGACACCCGATCCATATATATTCTATCCTGGTGTCGGAACGTGACACTCCGATCCATATATATATTCTATCCTGGTGCCGGAACGTGACACCCGATCCATATATATTCTATCCTGGTGTCGGAACGTGACACTCCGATCCATATATATATTCTATCCTGGTGCCGGAACGTGACACCCGATCCATATATATTCTATCCTGGTGTCGGAACGTGACACTCCGATCCATATATATATTCTATCCTGGTGCCGGAACGTGACACCCGATCCATATATATATTCTATCCTGGTGTCGGAACGTGACACTCCGATCCATATATATATTCTATCCTGGTGCCGGAACGTGACACCCGATCCATATATATATTCTATCCTGGTGTCGGAACGTGACACTCCGATCCATATATATATTCTATCCTGGTGCCGGAACGTGACACCCGATCCATATATATATTCTATCCTGGTGTCGGAACGTGACACTCCGATCCATATATATATTCTATCCTGGTGCCGGAACGTGACACCCGATCCATATATATATTCTATCCTGGTGTCGGAACGTGACACTCCGATCCATATATATATTCTATCCTGGTGCCGGAACGTGACACCCGATCCATATATATATTCTATCCTGGTGTCGGAACGTGACACTCCGATCCATATATATATTCTATCCTGGTGCCGGAACGTGACACCCGATCCATATATATATTCTATCCTGGTGTCGGAACGTGACACTCCGATCCATATATATATTCTATCCTGGTGCCGGAACGTGACACCCGATCCATACATATATTCTATCCTGGTGTCGGAACGTGACACTCCGATCCATATATATATTCTATCCTGGTGCCGGAACGTGACACCCGATCCATATTTATATTCTATCCTGGTGTCGGAACGTGACACTCCGATCCATATATATATTCTATCCTGGTGCCGGAACGTGACACCCGATCCATATTTATATTCTATCCTGGTGTCGGAACGTGACACTCCGATCCATATATATATTCTATCCTGGTGCCGGAACGTGACACCCGATCCATATTTATATTCTATCCTGGTGTCGGAACGTGACACTCCGATCCATATATATATTCTATCCTGGTGCCGGAACGTGACACCCGATCCATATATATATTCTATCCTGGTGTCGGAACGTGACACTCCGATCCATATATATATTCTATCCTGGTGCCGGAACGTGACACCCGATCCATATTTATATTCTATCCTGGTGTCGGAACGTGACACCCCGATCCATATATATATTCTATCCTGGTGCCGGAACGTGACACCCGATCCATATATATTCTATCCTGGTGTCGGAACGTGACACTCCGATCCATATATATATTCTATCCTGGTGCCGGAACGTGACACCCGATCCATATATATTCTATCCTGGTGTCGGAACGTGACACTCCGATCCATATATATATTCTATCCTGGTGCCGGAACGTGACACCCGATCCATATATATTCTATCCTGGTGTCGGAACGTGACACTCCGATCCATATATATATTCTATCCTGGTGCCGGAACGTGACACCCGATCCATATATATTCTATCCTGGTGTCGGAACGTGACACTCCGATCCATATATATATTCTATCCTGGTGCCGGAACGTGACACCCGATCCATATATATTCTATCCTGGTGTCGGAACGTGACACTCCGATCCATATATATATTCTATCCTGGTGCCGGAACGTGACACCCGATCCATATATATTCTATCCTGGTGTCGGAACGTGACACTCCGATCCATATATATATTCTATCCTGGTGCCGGAACGTGACACCCGATCCATATATATTCTATCCTGGTGTCGGAACGTGACACTCCGATCCATATATATATTCTATCCTGGTGCCGGAACGTGACACCCGATCCATATATATTCTATCCTGGTGTCGGAACGTGACACTCCGATCCATATATATATTCTATCCTGGTGCCGGAACGTGACACCCGATCCATATATATTCTATCCTGGTGTCGGAACGTGACACTCCGATCCATATATATATTCTATCCTGGTGCCGGAACGTGACACCCGATCCATATATATTCTATCCTGGTGTCGGAACGTGACACTCCGATCCATATATATATTCTATCCTGGTGCCGGAACGTGACACCCGATCCATATATATTCTATCCTGGTGTCGGAACGTGACACTCCGATCCATATATATATTCTATCCTGGTGCCGGAACGTGACACCCGATCCATATATATATTCTATCCTGGTGTCGGAACGTGACACTCCGATCCATATATATATTCTATCCTGGTGCCGGAACGTGACACCCGATCCATATATATATTCTATCCTGGTGTCGGAACGTGACACTCCGATCCATATATATATTCTATCCTGGTGCCGGAACGTGACACCCGATCCATATATATATTCTATCCTGGTGTCGGAACGTGACACTCCGATCCATATATATATTCTATCCTGGTGCCGGAACGTGACACCCGATCCATATATATATTCTATCCTGGTGTCGGAACGTGACACTCCGATCCATATATATATTCTATCCTGGTGCCGGAACGTGACACCCGATCCATATATATATTCTATCCTGGTGTCGGAACGTGACACTCCGATCCATATATATATTCTATCCTGGTGCCGGAACGTGACACCCGATCCATATATATATTCTATCCTGGTGTCGGAACGTGACACTCCGATCCATATATATATTCTATCCTGGTGCCGGAACGTGACACCCGATCCATATATATATTCTATCCTGGTGTCGGAACGTGACACTCCGATCCATATATATATTCTATCCTGGTGCCGGAACGTGACACCCGATCCATATATATATTCTATCCTGGTGTCGGAACGTGACACTCCGATCCATATATATATTCTATCCTGGTGCCGGAACGTGACACCCGATCCATATATATATTCTATCCTGGTGTCGGAACGTGACACTCCGATCCATATATATATTCTATCCTGGTGCCGGAACGTGACACCCGATCCATATATATATTCTATCCTGGTGTCGGAACGTGACACTCCGATCCATATATATATTCTATCCTGGTGCCGGAACGTGACACCCGATCCATATATATATTCTATCCTGGTGTCGGAACGTGACACTCCGATCCATATATATATTCTATCCTGGTGCCGGAACGTGACACCCGATCCATATTTATATTCTATCCTGGTGTCGGAACGTGACACCCCGATCCATATATATATTCTATCCTGGTGCCGGAACGTGACACCCGATCCATATATATTCTATCCTGGTGTCGGAACGTGACACTCCGATCCATATATATATTCTATCCTGGTGCCGGAACGTGACACCCGATCCATATATATTCTATCCTGGTGTCGGAACGTGACACTCCGATCCATATATATATTCTATCCTGGTGCCGGAACGTGACACCCGATCCATATATATTCTATCCTGGTGTCGGAACGTGACACTCCGATCCATATATATATTCTATCCTGGTGCCGGAACGTGACACCCGATCCATATATATTCTATCCTGGTGTCGGAACGTGACACTCCGATCCATATATATATTCTATCCTGGTGCCGGAACGTGACACCCGATCCATATATATTCTATCCTGGTGTCGGAACGTGACACTCCGATCCATATATATATTCTATCCTGGTGCCGGAACGTGACACCCGATCCATATATATTCTATCCTGGTGTCGGAACGTGACACTCCGATCCATATATATATTCTATCCTGGTGCCGGAACGTGACACCCGATCCATATATATTCTATCCTGGTGTCGGAACGTGACACTCCGATCCATATATATATTCTATCCTGGTGCCGGAACGTGACACCCGATCCATATATATTCTATCCTGGTGTCGGAACGTGACACTCCGATCCATATATATATTCTATCCTGGTGCCGGAACGTGACACCCGATCCATATATATTCTATCCTGGTGTCGGAACGTGACACTCCGATCCATATATATATTCTATCCTGGTGCCGGAACGTGACACCCGATCCATATATATTCTATCCTGGTGTCGGAACGTGACACTCCGATCCATATATATATTCTATCCTGGTGCCGGAACGTGACACCCGATCCATATATATTCTATCCTGGTGTCGGAACGTGACACTCCGATCCATATATATATTCTATCCTGGTGCCGGAACGTGACACCCGATCCATATATATATTCTATCCTGGTGTCGGAACGTGACACTCCGATCCATATATATATTCTATCCTGGTGCCGGAACGTGACACCCGATCCATATATATATTCTATCCTGGTGTCGGAACGTGACACTCCGATCCATATATATATTCTATCCTGGTGCCGGAACGTGACACCCGATCCATATATATATTCTATCCTGGTGTCGGAACGTGACACTCCGATCCATATATATATTCTATCCTGGTGCCGGAACGTGACACCCGATCCATATATATATTCTATCCTGGTGTCGGAACGTGACACTCCGATCCATATATATATTCTATCCTGGTGCCGGAACGTGACACCCGATCCATATATATATTCTATCCTGGTGTCGGAACGTGACACTCCGATCCATATATATATTCTATCCTGGTGCCGGAACGTGACACCCGATCCATATATATATTCTATCCTGGTGTCGGAACGTGACACTCCGATCCATATATATATTCTATCCTGGTGCCGGAACGTGACACCCGATCCATATATATATTCTATCCTGGTGTCGGAACGTGACACTCCGATCCATATATATATTCTATCCTGGTGCCGGAACGTGACACCCGATCCATATATATATTCTATCCTGGTGTCGGAACGTGACACTCCGATCCATATATATATTCTATCCTGGTGCCGGAACGTGACACCCGATCCATATATATATTCTATCCTGGTGTCGGAACGTGACACTCCGATCCATATATATATTCTATCCTGGTGCCGGAACGTGACACCCGATCCATATATATATTCTATCCTGGTGTCGGAACGTGACACTCCGATCCATATATATATTCTATCCTGGTGCCGGAACGTGACACCCGATCCATATATATATTCTATCCTGGTGTCGGAACGTGACACTCCGATCCATATATATATTCTATCCTGGTGCCGGAACGTGACACCCGATCCATATTTATATTCTATCCTGGTGTCGGAACGTGACACCCCGATCCATATATATATTCTATCCTGGTGCCGGAACGTGACACCCGATCCATATATATTCTATCCTGGTGTCGGAACGTGACACTCCGATCCATATATATATTCTATCCTGGTGCCGGAACGTGACACCCGATCCATATATATTCTATCCTGGTGTCGGAACGTGACACTCCGATCCATATATATATTCTATCCTGGTGCCGGAACGTGACACCCGATCCATATATATTCTATCCTGGTGTCGGAACGTGACACTCCGATCCATATATATATTCTATCCTGGTGCCGGAACGTGACACCCGATCCATATATATTCTATCCTGGTGTCGGAACGTGACACTCCGATCCATATATATATTCTATCCTGGTGCCGGAACGTGACACCCGATCCATATATATTCTATCCTGGTGTCGGAACGTGACACTCCGATCCATATATATATTCTATCCTGGTGCCGGAACGTGACACCCGATCTATATTCTATCCTGGTGTCGGAACGTGACACTCCGATCCATATATATATTCTATCCTGGTGCCGGAACGTGACACCCGATCCATATATATTCTATCCTGGTGTCGGAACGTGACACTCCGATCCATATATATATTCTATCCTGGTGCCGGAACGTGACACCCGATCCATATATATTCTATCCTGGTGTCGGAACGTGACACTCCGATCCATATATATATTCTATCCTGGTGCCGGAACGTGACACCCGATCTATATTCTATCCTGGTGTCGGAACGTGACACTCCGATCCATATATATATTCTATCCTGGTGCCGGAACGTGACACCCGATCCATATTCTATCCTGGTGTCGGAACGTGACACTCCGATCCATATATATATTCTATCCTGGTGCCGGAACGTGACACCCGATCCACATAAATTCTATCCTGGTGTCGGAACGTGACACCCGATCCCCTAATCTCATTACTTTAGTTCATCAAGCCTTCTTTTATACCAAGGCATCATCATTAACAAAGTAAAATTAGGGTTCTTCAAGATTTGGGATTCAATAGCTTCATCATGCTAATTTCATCATAATTATATATAAAATCACATCATGCATGCACACAATTAAGCATATAGAAGACTTTATAATACTACCCAACACATATCATTCGCTATTAAGAGTTTACTACGAATAGCATAAACCATAACCTACCTCCACCGAAGATTCGTGATCAAGCAAGCAAATTCCCCAAAGCTTTGTTTTTCCTCTTCGTTCGTCTCTCTCTCTATCAATCGATCCTCTCTCTCTCTTTGTTCTTTTTATTTTTCTTATTCAAACCCTCTTTCCTTTACCCTAATTAGCATATAATTAAGTATAAAGATGGCAATAATATCCCACTAATTAACTCAAGGTTACCTCTTTTAACCCCCAAGTAATTAGACTTATTAACATTAACCAACTAACTTTATAATTGAAGCAGGAATAGTCCAAAACGCCCCTTAAATTACTAAGCAGAAATCCGACCCAGCCTGGGATTACGCAGCCTATGACGGCCCATCGCGCCTGCGACGGTCCGTCCTGCTGCTCCGTCACAGAGTTCAGAGACTCAATTCCACTAAAGGGTCTGTGACGGTCCGTCGTGCCCACAACGGTCCGTCCTGCCATTCCGTTACGAAGTTCAGAGAGTCGATTTCAGTACCCAAATTTCAGAATTCTAAGTGTTTTGGAACGAGACACCCTCGACGGCCCGTCGTGCCCATGACAGTCCGTCGTGGGTTCCGTCGACTTAGACAGTTTTTCCAGAAATAAAATCTGCTGCTTAAAACGACTAAACAGGTCGTTACAATTTTAGCTTAAAATTGAAACTTTTTGTTTCTTAATATACATACTAATCATCATATTAGATTCATAATTGTTCACCATCAACCATCTAACATTAATATCATCAAATGAAATAGTTTAAATAGCATTAAATGTATACTTGCCAAAATGGCACCAATACAATGTCTGAACAAAAGCGGAAAGAAATGCTAGTGGAACATACTCCACTAGCTCAATACTATAACTAAGCTAGAATATAATGGTCAAGAATCCTCGAAAGCATGAGGGCCTACCAGGTCCGGATGAATGCTCCACGTCCGGATAGTTTCAGCGTCAACCTGTAGCTTGAGTGTCCACTTGTGCCTGCACCTAAAATTGTAGAGTTGTATAGGGTTAGTACACACTTGTACTAAGTATGGATATATTCAAGCACACAGCAAAGACATGCATGAGTAAGAATAGCTCTTTTCTAACAACATGATTATGGAAAGTCAAGTCAGTGGGCTTGCCAAATTGGGATTAGGAAAGTTAGTGAGCTTTCCAGATTTGGAATAGGAATGTGAGTGAGCTTTCCAAATTTGGATTAGGAAAGTCATGCCATGAGAGTAACATGCATCACCATACTTATCATATTGCACACAACACATAACATATTACACATAGCACATAGCATATTGCATATCATTCGTTCATATGCCATGAGACCTTGGAATCATGGACATGACATCAAGACTTCCAAAAAATGAGGGCTCAACATATGGGACCTCAACTAGGGAGCCTTCTTTAGCCAACACAGAGTCTGCTTCATTCATTCATACGTACTTCATTTCATTTCATTCATAGGCTAGTGTAAACACAAGCTATACCTAGGATGTAGTTCAAGAATTTCATCGGGTTCGCTGAGCAATGATCAAGAATGACCTAGTGTCATTACTTAAGTCTAGTTCACCCCTTTATTATCCTATCCTAACACCTTTGGTATCATTCATTTCATTATGTGCATCATTTGAGGCTGGCCTCATTCATTCATTGGGAACTTTAACTTTAACCGACATATATCATGTGAGCATCATAAAATCCAGTGTCTCCCCCACACCGAAAAGAGGTGGAATAACCAACCAAACTGACCCAAAACATGCTAGCGTACATGGGAATTCAACCCTGCCAGATCCCTATGTTGGCAGTATACGTTCGAAGACTAGTAGGTATAAGGAGACCCATACTCGGCATGCTGGAAAGTCTCATCTCATTAGAGCTTTGTGAACCTCCGCCCTTCCTGAAATAAGGCATCACCGCTCATAGCTAGTCTACGGTGATCAGTATTAAGTTTCATTACATTCAACTCACATGTCGTGGTAGTTGGATTCTAGTATGAGGACATCATAGCTCAATAGATGATTTCTCTTCTCATCATTATATTAAATGTGTTAATCTCAATACATTCATTAGAGTGTTCATAGAGACTGGTGTCTTCATTAACTTTACACTCTCATAGTTTAGTACGTTTTGGTAACATTTACTTAGTCTCATTTGAGATTGCTCTCATCTTTTACATTAGCCTCACATCATGTTGTCACCACATTAATTAACATTAGCACATTTGTTCTTCATAATTACTCACCCCATTTTACATGAATGTTCATTTCATCATATGCCAATGCACTTGGACATTTAGTGTGTTTCACACTCTTACTTAACCCTTCTAGGGTTTCATTTTTTCATTGTTCATTTCATCATTTCATTGTTCATTTCATCATTTCATTGTGCATTTCATCATGTGCCAATGCACTTGGCCATTTAGTGTGTTTTACACTCTTACTTAACCCTACTAGGGTTACATCATTTCATTACATAAATCTTAGGTTCACTTATTTTAAAAATGTGATTCATATCTTCATTCATCGTTCGTTTAAGTGATTCATATCTTCCAAATTTCATGTGGTACAAGACTTATGCATCTTGTATGTATTCCAACATCTCGATTTCGATCTATGTAGGCAGCATTATTCTTGAATATTTAATTCACGTATGACTTATGTATCAATACGAAATTTGGGCAAGGAAACCCGGTTTCAAATCCCTTGGATAACACTTTACATTTTTCTTTTTATTTAATTTCAGTCCACATGACATTGGGACCCTAGATCGAGCCTCAACATCAACATTTCCTTTTTATTTCTATCCTTTGAAAATTCTTTTTCTTGGCCGAGGGGTTGTGGGTACGAACCCCCACAACCCCTTTTAATATTATTGTTATTCTATATTTATTTTCCTTGACTATCTCGAGTTGACCATGAGGTTGTGGGATCAAACCCCCACAGCCTCTCTTGTTTTTCCTTTTAATTCACCTCTACTGCCTAGAGGTCGTGGGTTCACTTCCCACGCCTCACATTTCATTTATCTTCCATTTTCTGTTAACTCTCCTTTATTGCCTTGAGGTCGTGGGTTTGATTCCTACGCTTCACATTTCTTTCTTTTCATTTTTTCTTACTCTTCTCTATTGCCTTGAGGTCGTGGGTTCGATTCCCACGCCTTACATTTATTTTCTTTTCATTTTTTTCCTAATGTTCTGATTTAGAGGTTGTGGGTTCGAATCCCATTCCTCTCAATTCTTAATTTCATATATTAGTTTCAATCTAGGAGTACCCAAGTTTGAACCCCATTCAGCCCCATTTCTTTATTCACCTTTTTAGTGCTTTTCAAGGGTGAGGTCGCGGGTTCGATTCTAAATGACCGCACCTAATTTATACTCATTTAAAATTAGGTTTGTTCATCTTTGTTTAGCCGAAACTAACATGTAATTTGCTGGAATTTAGTCACATTTTTCAGCTCACTTCCTTCAACATTTACACGTGAATTCATAGGGTAATTCGTAGATCATTTAATACGTTCTTAGGTGCAATTTTAATGGATTAGTTTAGCCAAGAGATTATCACTCAAATAAGCCACATTTGAACTCATATGAACATCACGAATTACATAATCCTTTGTACATGAAATACAACCACAATATCTTATTTTTAAAAGCCTTAACCCGAGGAACATAGATACGGTTCACATTGCACACACACGTACACATAATTGCGGAAAAAAATCAACATAAGTCACATAATTCCGAACATACAAATAAACACATAATCATCACAAAAACACGTTTCATCCCTTGTTTTCTACCAGGAAACATAACCAACCTATGATTCAATGTGAGCTAGTGACAGGGACATGCAACGAGGAACAACCCTAGTTTTCGGAATAGATTCCTCTAAACCTTAGGGTCTCTTGTGAAAGGAACCAAGAGAGAAGAGAACCCATACCTTTTTGACATTAAAACCTCAACTTGATGCGCAAAAACTTCACCCAAGATCACATCCAAGTCCCCTCAATGTCAACACCACTCGACGGACAACCTCCGTTTGCCTAATGTGTGATTAACGTTTGTTTTCTTGTTTTTCGTGTGAGTGCTTCAAGTGTGAAGAAGTTGGTTTATTTTTATATTCTTGGAAGTTACTTTGGCAGAGAGAGATCATGAATGAGAGTGATAAAGACTTGAGAGATAGATGAGCGTGGGAGAGAAGAGTTTTCTTAGGCTTAGGAGTGTAGTTTAGGACTTAGTCAAATAAGGTTTGATTTAATTATTAAAAATCTGATTTCCTTTATTTTAAATCACATAATAAATAATAAATATAAATTAATTTCATTAATTTACCAACTTAAATTAAAAACAAATTTAATTAATTGGTTCCACCTAGATTCGAACCCGGGTGAAGCAAGACTTCACTTCAAGGGCCAATCTTCGGCCCTCTCTCCCCAAAATTCCCCTCCATATTATTAATTAAATAATTAATTATATATGTAGGGTATTTATGATACTACTCTTAGCCTGGAAGAAGACCATTCTACCCCTAGACCCTCTAAACCTAAGATTTTCCCTTTTAAAGTCCGGTAAAGACTCATTCTAGTAAATATTCGTATTTGAGAGACCTACATGCTTGGACCCAACCTTTTCTAGATCAAATAACTCCCCAAGTTAGTTGGATTGGCCGTAGCAAGGGTTCTGAGTCTCGTTCTATGCGCATCAATCCGTTTGAACCCGGTTTAATCGTAGGCATTCTAGACACATTAAGTGTTACTTAGCATATTCATTTTTAGGGTTGTTACATTATCCCCCCCTTAGGAACATTCGTCCCCGAATGACACTACTCATCACTAAAAATAAGTAAGTCATCTATAGAATGTATGCCTACATAGGTAATTCAATACTCCCCATTGGTTAATATCTGATTCACATATTAACATGATGGTGCACATCCTTGAAACCTACTAGTAGCTTCACATTAATAGACTAAGGAACTCTTTCCTAAACTAGTCTCATCAAAGCATACAACATAAGTAAACATGTAAGTCATACAAATCAGCAACCAACATGCTAAAAAAACATATTAACCTCATATTAGTGCATCAACACCATACACGGTCAAATACATGAAAGACTAATTAAGGCTACACACCCGAGACTTCACCAAAGGTGCCTTCCCCTGCACCCCTATACTTGAGTACGAAGAATCATTGCCTCCTTGGAGACTCTTCACTTGGACCATTATGTTAAACTCTCTACTGCCCTTATTCTTGACTTCTCCTATTCTTACAATCCTTCACCATGTGACCAGGTTTGCCACAACTGTAACAAGCTTAGTGCCCATCATACACTCTCTTCCATGTAGTTTGCCACACTTCCTGCAAGGTGGTCTCTCCTGAGGTGTATCTACTTCATTGTTTCTCTTGACTCCGGACTCGGAATTCCTATCATAGCGACCCTTGGATAACTTGACTCCCCTTTGTGGGAGAGTGCCTTCTTAAACCTGGTCTTATCCCTGATTTCAGTACGAATCTTATTTGAAAAATTCTCCTTGGCGTGCCTTGACCTGTTCCCTGCCCTATTGTGCTTCCTCTTTCTGCTTTCCTCCACTTGCTGGACATGGACCATAAACCTGGAAAGGTCCATGCTGTCATGCAGCATAGCTGCCCTACACTCCTCCTCGAGATCCTCATCTAATCCTTGTCAAGAATCTACTCATCTCGTTTCTGCTGTTAGACACACGAGAAGTGGCATGCCTTGATAAATTCACAAACTTCAGGGAATACTCCCTGACTCTCATCGATCCCTATTTAAGGTTGATAAACTCCTCAACCTCGGCCTCCCTCATCTCCCTGGGGAAGAATCTCTCCAGGAAGGCTGTCTTAAACAGCTCCCAAGTAATTGGAACTCCGCCCAAAGCTCGGCTATCCTTCCACATCTTGCACCAAGTCTGTGAAAGATCCTTGAGTTGATAGGAAGCCAACTATGCTTTCTCAATACCTATGGCCCCCGTAGCCACCAATATATTATTCACCTCATCTACAAACTCTTGGGGATCCTCCGAAGTCTTAGACCCTTTGAAAATAGGAGGATTCATCCTCGTAAAGTCTTTCAGCATGTCAGCCATACTATGAATCAGTGGGTTCTCCCTCTGAACATTCTGCCTGTTGACCTGGTTAGTCATGGTCTGGGCCTTCATAGTGATGGCTTGTTCCATCTTGGCTAGATATGCCCTCACCTCAACATTAGTCAACCCAACAGGGTTAACCGGCATAGCCACTCCTTTGACTGGAGCCTGGGGTGGAACCTGATTGTCCCCAGCAGATGCTCCTCCTCTCCTCTGACCAATGGTTCTCCTAGTATTCAGTATCTAAAAAACAACAAAGATTGATGTTAGACACCATCATAACATCAAGAAATCAGAAATTAGGAAAAGGCACGATGAGATCAGAAGAAGGGAAATTTTCCTACGCATCATCCAGTCTCTAATTCAGTATAGTGGTGCACTTCACTTCCATGACTTAGAAACTCTTCAATGTAGTTGATCTGAACTTATTATCCTCGGAATTTAATTCTAGTGCTCTGATATCAATTTTTCACGACCGGAGTCTAGACCCCAGACGAGACCGGCGTCTTTGACCTCTCAGAGGTCGCAGACAAGCCTACTTACATCCTTCTTTCTTCCTCTAGGTTTATTTTATAGGAAAATTTGAAACTTTTTATTTCTTAACATACATACTAATCATTCAATTAGATTCATAATTGTTCACCATCAACCATCTAACATTAAGATAATCATATTAAAGAAATCGTTTAATATAGCATTAAATGTATACTTTCCAAAATGGAACCAATACAATGTCTGAACAAAAGTAGAACGAAACGCTAGTGGAACATAATCCACTAGCTCAATCTTGTTACTAATGTAGAATATAATGGGCAAGCATCCTCGAAAGCATGAGGGCCTACCAAGTCCAGATGAATGCTCCACGTCCGGATAGTTTCAGCGTCAACTTGTGCCTGCACCTAAAATTGTAGAGTTGTATAGGGTCATTACACACTTGTAATATGTATGGGTATATGCAATCACACACCAAGGATACGCATGAGTAAGAATAGATCTTTCCTAACGACATGATTATAGAAAGTCAAGTCAGTGGACTTGCCAAATTGGGATTAGGAAAGTTAGTGAGCTTTCCAGATTTGGATAAGGAAAGTGAGTGAGCTTTCCAAATTTGGATTAGGAAAGTCATGCCATGAGAGTAACATGCATCATCATACTCATCATATTGCACACAACACATATCATCTTACACATTGCACATTACATATTGCATATCATTCGTTCATATGCCATGAGACCTTGGAATCATGGACTTGACATCAAGACTTCCAAAAAATGAGGTCTCAACATATGGGACCTCAACTATGGATCCTTCTTTAGCAAACACAGAGTCTGCTTCATTCATTCATACGTACTTCATTTCATTTCATTTGCAGGCTAGTGTAAACACTAACTATACCTAGCATGTAGTTTAAGACTTTTATCGGGTTCAATGTGCAATGATGAAGAATGACCTAGTGTCATTACTTAAGTATAGCTCACCTCTTGATTATCCTATCCTAACACCTTTGGTATCATTCATTTCATTATGTGCATCATTTGAGGTTGACCTCATTCATTCATTGGGAACTTTAACTTTAACCGACATAGATCATGTGAGCATCATTAAATCCAGTGCCTCCTCCACACCGAAAAGAGGTTGAATCACTGGCCAAAGAGACCCAAAACATTCTAGCTATATTTGCAGTATAGGTTCTAAGACTAGGAGATATAAGGAGATCCATACCCGGCATTCCGTATAGTCTAATCTCATGAGAGTTACGTGAACCTCCGCCCTTTCCGAAAGAAGGCATCACCGCTCATAGCTAGTCTATCGGTGCTCAGTATAAAGTTCCATTACATTCAACTCATATGTCATGGATGCTGGCTTCTAGTATGAGGAAATCATAGCTTACTAGATGATTTTTCATCTCATCGTTAGTATTAAGTGTGTTAATCTCAATACTTTCATTTAAGTGTTCATAGAGACTGGTCTCTTCATTAACTTTACACTTTCATAGGTGAGTACGTTTTGGTAACATGTACTTAGGCTCATTTGAGATTGCTCTCATCTTTTACATTAGCCTCACATCATGTTGTCACCACATTCATTAACATTATCACATTTGCTCTTAATAATTACTCACCCCATTTTACGTGAATGTTCATTTCATCATATGCCAATGCACTTGGCCATTTAGTGTGTTTCACACTCTTACTTAACCCTTCTAGGTTTTCATTATTGCATTCTTCATTTCATCATTTCTTTGTTCATTTCATCATTTCATTTTTCATTGCATCATTTCATTGTGCATTTCATCATGTGCCAATGCACTTGGCCGTTTAGTGTGTTTTACACTCTTACTTAATCCTTCTCGGGTTACATCATTTCATTACATATATCTCAGGTTCACTTATTTTTAAATGTACGCTAGACTTATGGGTCTATACATACAAGCCATGAGGCTTCATTCATCGTTCGTTTAAGTGATTCATATCTTCCTAAGATTATGTGGGACAAGACTTATGCATCTTGTATGTATGCCAAGATCTCAATTTCGATCAATGTAGGCAGCAACATTCTTGAATATTTAATTCACTTATGACATAAGTATCAATATGGAATTAGGGCAAGGGAACCCGATTTCAAATCCCTTGGACAACACTTTACATTTTTCTTTTTATTTAATTTCAGTCAAATGATATTTGGACCCTAGATCGAGCCCCAACATCAACATTTCCTTTTTATTTCTATCTAAAATTCTTTTTCTTGGATGAGGGGTTGTGGTTTCGAACCCCCACAACCCCTTTTATTATTATTGTTATTCTATATTTATTTTCCTTGACTATCCCGAGTTGACCATGAGGTTGTGGGATCAAACCCCCACAGCCTCTCTTTATTTTCCTTTTAATTCGCCTCTACTGCCTAGAGGTCGTGGGTTCAATTCCCACGCCTCACATTTAATTTATTTTCCATTTTCTCTTAACTCTCCTTTATTGCCTTGAGGTCGTGGGTTCGATTCCTACCCCTCACATTTCTTTCTTTTCATTTTCTCTTACTCTTCTCTACTGCCTTGAGGTCGTGGGTTCGATTCCCACGCCTCACATTTATTTTCTTTTCATTTTTTTCCTAAAGTTCTGATTGAGAGGTTGTGGGATCGAATCCCACTCCTCTCAATTCTTAATTTCATATATTAGTTTCAAGTCAGGAGTACCCACGTTCGAACCCCATTCAGCCCCATTTCTTTATTCACCTTTTTAGTGCTTTTCAAGGGTGAGGTCGCGGGTTCGATTCCTAATGACCTCACCTAATTTATAGTCATTAAAAATTTCAGATTTGTTCATCTATGTTTAGCCGAAACTAAGCTGTAATTTGCTGGAAGTTTTGTCACATTTTTCAGCTCACTTCCTTCAACATTTACACGTGAATTCATAGGGTAATTCGTAGGTCATTTAATTCGTTCTTAGGTGCAATTTTCATGGACTAGTTTAACCAATAAATTATCACCCAAATCAGCCACATTTAAACTCATATGAACATCACAAATTACATAATCATTTGTACATGAAATACAACCACAACATCACATTTTTAAAAGCCTTAACCCGAGGCACATAGATACGGTTCACATTGCACACACACGTACACATAATTTTGGAAAAACATCAACATATGTCACATAATTCTGAACATACATATAAACACATAATCATCACGAAAACACATTTCATCCCTAGTTTTCTACCAGAAAACATAACCAACCTATAATATAATGGGAGCTAGTGACAGGGACATGCAACGGGGAACAACCCTAGTTTTCAGAATAGATTCGTCTAAACTTAAGGGGTCTCTTGGGAAACGGACCAAGAGAGAAGAGAACTCATACCTTTTTGAAGTTAAACCGTAAACTTTCTTCCTCAAAACTTCACCCAAGGTCACTTCCAAGTCCCCTCAATGTCAACACCACGCGACGGACAACCTCCCTTTGCCTAACGTGTGATTAACGTTTGTTTTCTTGTGATTTCGTGTGAGTTCTTCAAGTGTGAAGAACTTGATTTATTTTTATATTCTTGAAAGTTACTTTGGCAGAGAGAGATCGTAAATGAGAGTGATAAAGACGTGAGAGAGAGAGATGAGCGTGGGAGAGAAGTGTTTTCTTAGGCTTAGGAGTCTAGTTTAGAACTTAGTCAAATAAGGTTTTATTTAGTTATTATAAATATGATATCCTTTTATTTTAAATCAGTTAATAAATAATAAATGTAAATTAATTACATTAATTTACCAACATAAATTAAAAACAAATTTAATTCATTGCTTCCACCTACGTTCGAACCCGGGTGAAGCAAGACTTCACTTCTAGGGCCAATCTTCGGCCTTCTTTCCCCAAAATACCCCTCCACCTTATTAATTAAATAATTAATCTTTTATGTAGGATGATTACGATACTACCCTTAGCCTGGGAAAGGACCATTCTACTCCTAGACCCTCCAAACCTTAGAATTTTCCTTTTTAATTTCGGTAAAGACTCATTCAAGTAAATCTTCGTATTTGAGAGCCCTACATGGACGGATCCAACCTTTTTCTAGCTCAAATAAGTCCACAAGTTAGTTTGCTTGGCCATATAAAGCGTTCAGAGGTCTGGTTCTACGCGCATCAATCCGTGTGAACCAGGTCTAATCATAGGCATTCTAGACACATTAAGCATTACTTAGCATATTCATTTTTAGGGTTGTTACACACTTAGTCAATTTTTTCTGGGCTGCATCATGGGAGAGTTTCAGTTTGAAACAACGGATGTGCAGTACGGGCCGTGGGTCAGGCTACGGTCCGTCGATGGTAACCATCGATTGCGCCTTCAGATTTCTAAAAAGCTGATTTTTGGTCTGTCTTATATACGGGGTGTTACACTATGAAGATGTTTAATGAAAAATTTAATAAGTTAACTGAAAAAATGTATATATTTACTTCAATTTGATGAGGTTAAATCAAGTAATTAGTAGTATATCACTAATATTACCTTATAGACGATATCTATTGTGTATATTTCTTGTCATCTAAGCAAATATCCCATGCACGTGTATTCAACTTAATTTGTTTTCATATCATATGAACATTTGGAGAACAACTCTATTTTATTTTTTAGAATTATTTTTTATATTATTTTTTTAATAAGTTATAACATAATAGATGACATTCTTTTAGCTGGATCTCATATTTGATTTTTTTATTCATTGTGTTAATTAAACATAGTTATCTGATTGTCCATAGTTTAATGAAAAATGTTTCCTCCTCTTATTTTTTTAACGAAAAAACTATAATTTAAAAATAAAGAATATATTCTTTTGTGAAATAATTTATGTAATATCATGTTTATCTTACACATAACAAGAATATAGTTAATATACTTGTAAGCAATTTTAATTTATTCAACCAAGCATGGTTCATCCTAGGAAAAATAGCAACTCATTATCATATATATAGGGCCGTATAATAATATGAAAATTATTGGTCAAAGTTAACGTTAGGAAAGATGAAAATTATTAATATAATATTTATTAAAATTCACAATATTATAACTAAAGAGTGTAAAAGTGTGTGAATAACATTTGCAATAATTAGTAATAACTAAGAGAATTCATAATGTTACAACTAAAAAATTAATGTGAAATAGACAAAATTCTAATAACTTTTATAGACACACAAATAAATAGAATTTTTAATTCATCTTACTATTTTTTTTATAGTTATTAGATTTTAATTATATGTAGGGACAAAGTGAAAATGTTTTTATCATATTACTAACTATAATTTTATTTTGGTAATGATAGAATTTAAATTATTTATATATATATTCACATATTTTTACATTTATAGTGAGTGTGTATATATATATATATATATATATATATATATATATATATATATATATATATATATTGAGTATACTGAAATGTTAAGAAATAATCAGTAAACAAAAGAGTAATGTTGACATAGTAATAACTATTTTGAAGCAAACTCAATATCAATTTAAATGACATAAGTAGCACTAATGAATGAAAGTCATTCTCTCGTCTTAAGCATTAGAAAATGAAATCAATATTACATTAAACCAATTTGAAATATAACCTATGAAATTGGATGAGAATCATAGTTTTGAAGAACATTGAAATCAAGTTTTGAAGAACCTCTTGGAGAAAGGAGTCCCAAGAGTGAATAACTTTCATACCTTGTTAATTCATAGAGAATTAATGAAGAAATACTTGATCTTGAAACCCTAGTGAAGATTGAAATTTCTCTTTAATTGGGGTCTTGGGGGTAGTGAGAGAAACTAGAGAGAAGTGGGAGATGTTTGGGTTTTTGGATTTATGAAGTGTTAGGTTAGTTTAATGACTTAGGACCATTTTATGGTTCTAAAATAACTAAAGTATTACTGACTCTAACCCTTAAATAATCAATTAACCAATTACCTAAACATCGACTAACTTACCAACGTGGAGATAGTGAATTTGGGGTAAAACGACGACTCCCCGTCGATGCCCCATAAAAGAAACCACGGACCGTACAGGTCAAGCGTGGTTTGGGACAGAGACCCTATTTTTACAGGCATGTGAAAATGGTTAAGTGTGGATAAACCGCCTCTAAAGAAGAAGCGTTTTCAAATGACGGCTCGTCGTCCTTATCGTGGTTGCACAATGTCTTTTGACAGCTTTTAGGGTCAAATGTTAGGGTCCTCCTCGAGGGCCCTTTGTGGGGTCCTTGGGGAGTCGTACTTGGATGTATCGACCTTAAACACATTCTAATGTATATCCAAAGCCTTTTCAACAAGTTTGACTTTTATTCGATACTCTAAACCCCTTGAAACACCTTAAGCACACATGTCATCTTCACAAATCTCTAAACGTCGTGGTCGTCCCCTGATGTTTAGGCGTTAATACCTCCTAATCAGGTTGAATACATTAGTTTAGGTCTTGAATTAGCATTATCCACTTCAGGAGGTTCTAATATAAGTCATCGGATTTCTGGGCTGTTGCATGCACAGTGCAACAAAGTAAAGGTTTAGTTGCTTCAAAAAGTATAACTCGAGCACGTTGTTTTCCACCCATATGTCAAGATGTAAGCAGTAACTGCAAAAAGATGATGATCTTCTTTTTATTCAAGTTAATGTGCTTTGTAGTTTGAAAATGTTGAATGGAGTTATAACCAAGTCTAACCTCATTTCATGTTCCACGTTTTCATTGTTGCAATTTTTACATGCTGCTGCCTCATCTATAAATTTCACTTTCTTATGACACTTTTTGCAAGACGAATACCATTTTCCATCTTTATTTAGGAGGTCTATTATTTTTCCTTTAATTTTGTATATAGAATCCTGCAAATTGCGAATATAACATATGTATGATGACGTTTAGAACTGTCACACCCCGAGCCTACACCCTGGACGTGGCCGACACTGGAAGACTATTGTTGGTCCAAAGAGAACCCTTGACCTGACTTTCTTAACTAAGCAGAAGAGTTAACACAAGACATCATCTCAACGAATAACTTAATAGAAATTAACTAGCCAAAGTGACGACCCAAGTCTTAGTCAATTACAAGTGAAAGAAAAGACTAAGAAAAACTAATATCGTCTGTCTATGAAGCCTCTAATATAAAGATGGATGTTTGGACAGGACCACTAATCATCCTAACAACTAAACAAATAGCTAAAACCAAAGATGTCCTCCGGAATGAAGGGAGGCTGACCAACTAACTCTGAGATGCTCACTGAATCAACGGTGCGCAGAATGTTGATCCTACTTACCTGCGTTTGCATCATAATACGATGAAGGCCAATTGGCATCCGTACATTGAATATATGAGTATGCGAGTTGGAATGCTAAAAACCACACTTAAGATGGAAAAGGAGTAAGAAGGAACACTTATCTTGGCTTTGTTCAACTCATTAATAACTACTCATTTCAATATAATGCAATTTAAAAGTAAACTCAATATAAAGAAAAAAGATGAATGAAAACATGATGTGAACTATGAATGTATATATTGATACCAAAAATCTTTTGATGTATGTAAAAATACAAATACCGATGTATATGAAAATACGATAACTTCAGTGGGAGCTTCTCTAACTGACAACCATGACTTAATAGCTATAGTGATGATACAACGTTACTCAGCCAACGCTGCTCGACCATCCTAACCTTGCAAGAGTATAGGACCTGAACTACCTAATGGATAAACTAGTATTCTGTGAAAAGAGTTCATCTAAAGAGTATGACCCTCTTGTACCCATGATGACTACATGGTTTTCATGGAGACTTGAGTTAATATGAAACTCGCATCCCCACATCGGTGCTCAATACTACTCCCAAAATGTACTGACTAATGTTTTTAAAACATATGGATTCTTGGTTTGAGATTAGTGCTCAAAATTTATCTTTAAAATTTCTCTTGGAAATCATAGTTTCCTTTCTTGCTTCATTTTATAAAGCTATTACTGCTATCTAAAAACTAGCACGAAGTCTTTGTACTTGTTTATGTGTAAAACATTTGTAACTCTCAAGGATTAATCAGTCCCTTTGTAACTTTTGAGAATGAACTCAACTCTTTACTCTTGCTTTACTTTTAACTCGAGTCCTAAAACAAAGTTAAAAAGGTTTGTTAAAGACTATTGGAAACTTTCAGAACTAACTTGGACTTTCTTCTTAACCTTTAGACTTGACTCTTAAGTTCTTTGACTTTGATCTTAACTTTCCTTGAATTGGATTATGGATTTAAGGATCATGATATCATGTTTATGGTTGATTTCATTATGCTTATATGTACTTTAGAGTGTTGGAATCAACAAAGAAATGTGTGTACTTCACTTAGGAACTAGTACGGAAAGATATGGAAAGAATAGGGTCTCTAGGTGACCTTGGCGCTATGAGAGGCGCGGGGCGCCAGAGCCTAACGAGAACAGTCTGCCCTGAAGGGTTCTTGTTGGCGCGGCGCACCAGGGCCTATTAGACGGGATTTTTTTAATTTTTTCTCCGATTTTCATCTCAAAACCTTCTAAGCTTCCATAGATCTTTCCTCAAACACTTAGGATCACTAAAATACTCAATACCTAATAGTTTAGACTCGTAAAATAGCCTGAAAAGACGAATAAAAGCAACTAAAGGACTACTACAACTCAACCAACAAGAGTTCAACAATTATTCATCAAGAACATCACTATTCATCATTCAATCTATTCAAAACTCGCTGAACTAAACATGATGGTGTGTGGGTGAATGAACCCAATACATAAATCTCTCATATACCTCGATAGGGATCACCCACAACGAATTCCACCCGCGAAACCTTAGCGTTCTTGAAGAATTCTTAATCTTCCTCTTCTTTTCTCTTTTCTCCCGAGCCCTAAGCGTATTCAACTTTTCTAAAACTTAATTAAGGATTAGTTTAACCCTTAATACACCCTTAAAACAAAATAGGAAATAGTTCGATGAAAAGACCACTTTACCCTTACTAAATTCTAGATTGGACTTTCCTCATTTCAACAACCTAACTTCTAATGACATATTTCCCTCATACGACAATGAATCGAGCAAACTTGGCTCCGTCAAAAATATATAACTAAGGGATTTCCAACCATATAAAGAACGTACCCTAACTCATCACGAGCTAGAAGTTATGACCGTTTGAAAATAACAAAAACTCACTTTTTAAACATAGGAAATTTCCAGATTTTTCCCTTTATTTCTAAAAGTTATTATTTTTGGTTTCTTGGACTATTCTTAGCTATTTCGAGTTACAAGATGTTACAAGAAGATAGAAACAAATAATAGTTTTGGAGAGTGGAAATGCCGATTAGTATGTATTGTGAATGTTGCAACAACCCATCTTAGATTATGTGGCAAGGGTACTTCTATGACTCTCCGCATTATCCTACTTGGTGTTACTGTAATATCTTTGTTCATGCACTTTATGATTTCACGCCTTCATTAGCGATGAGGTTAGTTACTTTTATCACCCATTTAGAGGGAGGTTTGTTTAGTGCATACGAGTTTAACTTGGATATTATGCTAAACTATAGTTTAAACATTAGTTCTCACACTTGGATTAAAGTAATAATGCTGAGAATATTTGTGACAAATGTAATGTACCATGATCGAAGGTCCATTGCTTTCTCGAACATTGGATTGATCAAGATGCTTCTCACGGATAGGGGTGGCAATTTTAGCCCATATTAATAAAATGGGTCCATTTTGACGATATTTAATGGCTTGGATCACTCATATTTTAATTTGTTAAATATGAGCTTCAAACTATTTTGAGGTCTCTACAAATATGGTCAAAATGGGTTAAATATTGGCATCCATTTTATACCGATAATAGATCACTTATTTTCACTTTCACTCAAAATTCTTAATTTTGCTAAAAAATAAAAAAATTAATATTATTTTTTCCATAAACAATTTATATTTTGTATTTGCAAAAAAAATTAAGTGTAGGTTGGTGGAAGGTGGGGAAGGGGGCGGGTGGAGGTAGTGGTAAATTTTTTAAGTTTTTTACAAATACAATATTTTTTTTGTTTTTGAAAGACAAAAAATATTAGGGGCTGGTTGGTGGAAGGTGGGCCAAGGGGTGGGGGGTGCCCCCTTG
>NC_028637.1:61319455-61321781 GCF_001406875.1 Solanum pennellii
GGAGGGGGCGCCCTAGGGATGGGGGTGCATTAGGGAAGAGGTAATTTCTTTTTTTGAAAAATAGATTTTTAAAAATGGGTTGAAACCACTTTACTCAATCCCTATTTGACGAAATCCATATTTGACCATATTCTATTTGGATGGATTGTATTCCAAACAATTTTTGCTCAATCGATATTCAACCCATTCAAATCCGATCCGATCCAACCCTTTGCCACCCCTACTCACTGGAAGAGTAGATACCCCAAAAGTCCCTAATGTGAGAAGAGGATGTTAAAGTTTTTAAACAACTACACAAAGTTCTTTGCTAATAAATACGTACAATAGTCAGTCGTATACCTTTATCGATGAAGACTCTAACGTCACATAAGCCAAGTATAGGTTTATCGTCTTTCATCTTTCCAGGAATAAGCCGTCATTTTTCAGCAAAGTCACCCCATAGAGCAATACTTGCATGCTCAGTGCTGGATCATTTGCTAGAAGAGAAAAGTGAAGACATCACCATATGTCTATATATAGAGTCTATTATCAACGGTCAAAACTTACAGTTCATTCAACTGTTTTATGTCTCTTGCTATTTTCATTCAGAATGAGCGAATTCACAGAAACTCAAATGCAAAGCAAGTATGAAACACGTCATGTAAATTAGTGACTTGGATAATGTAAGAGAGCATGAATATAACAACAAACTTATGTGGTTCTTACCTAGAATAGCCCCATTAGGTAATTTTCAGCACGGTCCAATTATACGAAGCAATCAGACAACTTGAGTGTTGAAACTTCATGGTTAGTCTCCTCTTCATTTTGTATTTAAAGACCAATTCGACTTCTTTATGCACGGAAGATTAGTCTTATTTGACGTGATCTAAGCGCCCTTTAGCAATTTAGTAAGTCTTGTTCAGCTTCAAGGAGTCCTTCCATGTTTCAATATGCTTATTAAATAGTATAGCTTGAATCTTTGTGCCCTATTAGTAATCAAAGGGAGGGGGTGTATGAGTGCTAAAAAACATGAACAATAGTATGACAATGTTGTAAAACTATGAATTTTGTTACCTCTTGAAAAACTAATATTATCGTTCTTAAAGTCCCTTTATTGCTTGAATTCTTGTAAGGCATTATTGAACCC
Organism: Solanum pennellii; assembly: GCF_001406875.1. Taxonomy (NCBI): domain Eukaryota; kingdom Viridiplantae; phylum Streptophyta; class Magnoliopsida; order Solanales; family Solanaceae; genus Solanum; species Solanum pennellii. The sequence goes on from NC_028637.1 coordinate 61,320,582, forward strand.
CTTTGAATAACTAATATTCTCATCACTGAATCAACAGAGCGTTCTGGTATTTTCTTTATCGGTTGACTCTGTTTTTCTAGGTCAATTTCAGTCTTCATGTGGGTTGAATCTCGATGATTGAAGGTACTTGCGGAGATGAGTGAAACAATCTTGACACCACACATAAATGTGTATTAGTATCATTGTTGAGGGAAGCATTAAAAAACGGAAGTAACAGATATTAAACATTAAAATACATATGCCAGGAGACAGTCTAAACTCATATGAAACAAATAATAGTAAGAATTAAGGTGATATCCATTCGTACCATAGATGACAAGATTTTTCGCAAGAGAAAATCATCGAAGTGCAATGTTGATGTGGAAATGATGCAAAACACATGGTAACTATTCTGTTCAAAAATTTGATGTAATTCTTAAAGTTTGAAATTAGCAAGCAACTATACATAATTTAGCATAACAAATGACCAAATAGTGATATCATAAAATAATTAGTCAGAAAAGCATACAAAAGAGAAGAGCATATGTGGCTAAAAATTCATCTCAAGAAGTAACATTGTACGTGCTCCTATCATTCACTTCATGAATTCTAAGTCAAATAAATAATATGAACCCTGTGTTTTTAACTTTATTAGTTTTTTTGTGAATTACTGGGTTGTACTCCTATGCAATATTATTGCAAAATTGTGATTCATATTCATACTTTATAGTATGCTGAGACTAACTGTATGGGGCAAATAAGTTGTGTTAATGGAACATTCAATAAGGGAAAAACTTAGAATTTGGTAAATAGCAAAGCAAATTCACCGATATGGTGTTTGTGATGAATTTGCATTAAAAAACAAAATTAAACGAGGCAAAGAAAAGGGTAGATTCAGAAATACATTCTTTGAAGGAAATGGTGTGTCATTATAAACCTATGTTGTAAAAGATAATGGACGTCTTCTCGTTGGGTAGAAACACATGTGTTTCTAAGTTATAAATATAGCAAAGCGAGGGGATACATCTGTTTGGAAATAATGGACGGGGGTGTCTGTTGAATGAACATGCGTTTGAAATGGTGGTGTTTTCCAGTGGTTATTTCTGCCAAGCGAAGGACTATGATCCATAGAAGGGAAAAGTGGCAGCATTTGCGAATGGCTGTGAACGGAGCGGTGTTTTGTAGTCTAGATAAAAAGTGTATATATATATATATATATAT
>NC_028637.1:61322521-61410086 GCF_001406875.1 Solanum pennellii
TATATATATGTATATATATTATTTGTTTATTTATTATCTTAAAAGCATGAACTTCTAACTTGAATATTTAATTACTATAATATTTCCGTTGTGACTTTTTCAATGAGGTGTGACTTTTCCGATAAGTTGTTACTTTTTTCGAAGGGTTCTGATTTTTTATGAGTTGTGACTTTTTAATAAGTGGTGACTTTTCCAAAGAGTTGTGACTTCTCGGAAAAGTCATGAATTTTTATATGAGACACAAAGTACACTTTTTCATGATACCCTTTTTTGTTGACTATAAATAGAGGGTTTTCACCTCATATTTCAACCACAATTTTTTTTAATCTTCTACTCTTCTTCTTGCACTTAGTTTTTTGTATGATCTATTGTCATTACGTGAGTTCGAAGTTCAGCGAAATATGAGGTACCATTATTCTGATGAAATATATTATTCTATCTTAAGAGGGTATTTTTCATAACCTTAAGTACTCAGGGAAAACAATTCTAATGGTATAATAATTATTTTTTGCTTAGTATCTACATTAGTGTGCAATGTTCCAAAAAATATGAAGTTAACATATGCTTTTGAAAATCTTTTTTCATAATATAGAGAATCGTCAATATGTGTCTTTTTGATGCTCAAGATAAAAAAAATACATTTATTTATCAGTGGTACTTATGTGATTTATACTATGAGGAAGTTTGTTTCGAAATAGTTATTACTATATCAACATTGCCCTTTTGTTTTACTTATATACTCTTTTTTACTATTTTGTATTTTAGACGAAGAAAATATCATATAACTTGTAATAATGCTAGTTGAAGTTCATATTAGTTTAACTTTAATTATTTATTCAATAGCTAATTTTTGTGAGATAAATATTTTCATTAATTTAAATATATATTTACATTCAAGAAGGTGCTCATGCTTTTAAGTGAACTAGTTTTTCGACACTTATGTTGTACGTGATTATCAATCTAGAAAAATAAGCAAAGATTTATATACACAAACACATACATATACTTGCGCTTGCACACACACACGCACACACATATGCATATGCACACGCACGTGCACGTGCACACGCGCACGCACATACACACATGCACACGCACACGCCCGCATGCACGCACGCCCGCACACGCGCACACACACACACACACACACACATATATATATATATATATGTATATATATACATACTTTTAAGTCATTAGACAATGTGATATACAAGCAACCTGGGATCATTGAACCAAAAGAACCACAATGAGCCTTCTAATGTATGACCGTTCTATCAATCATTCTGTGAGGAGACTTTACGACATCTTGGTGAAGGTTGATCGGTTCATTTTCCTATCCAATTTTGCCATTCATGATTTTGAAATAGATGCTGAAATTTCCATTATTTTTGGAAGTCCATGCTTAGAAACTGGAAGAGCATTGGTGGATGTTGAAAGTGGATAGTTAATATTTTAGGTGAACGAAGATGAAGTAACCTTTAACGTGTGTAAATAAATGATATAAATCTGGTGTCCACCATTGATGTTATTGATGAGGTTGTAGCTAGCGTAAGCCATTTGATGTGCATGAGTGAACCTCTTGAAGTCATGATTGCTCCCTATGATGAATTCAAAATTCAAGGTTATGAAAAAGTAGTAGCTGCTCTCTCAGGCTTTGGAGGGTATTCAAAGACTCCATTGAATATGGACATTGATTTGAAAAATAGAGAGAGTCCTCCCACAAACCCATCAAAAGAAGACCCACCAAATATAGAGTTAAAAGCACTTACCCCATCTCCTATGTGCTTTCTTGGAGGAAAATAACACCCTACCGGTAATCATTGCAGCAGATTTGCTTGAATGTCACATGAGATTACTTCTTGAGCTGTTACAAAGGCATATAAAAGCTATAGGTTGGACCATAGCTTGCATAATGGGCATTCCTCCTAGTCTTTTTACACACAAAATTCAGCTTACTAATGACCGTAAGCTGAGTGTTGAACATCACGAAGATTGAACCCACCAATTTAGGAAGTAGTGAAGGAGATTATAAAGTGGTTGAATGCCGATGTGATACATCCTATTACGCATAGCAAATCTGTAAGTCCAGTGCAATGTGTACTGGAAAAAAAGATGTATTACGGTAATCCCAAATGAAAAGAGGGATCTTGTACCAACAATATCGGTGACCGGATGGAGAGTATGGATTACCAAAATAAATTCGTGGATTGAAGAGGATTACTTCCCCATGCCTTTGATGGATCAAATACTTGATCGGCTATCAGAGAGAGATTGGTACTGCCTTTTTGTTTGGTCAGCCGTTTACAGAAAAAAATTAATTGCGCTTGAAGACAAAATGAAAACTACTTTCACCTCTCATTATTTGATGTTTTCATTTAAGAGGATTCCATTCAGGTTATATAATGCCCCAGCAACATTTCAACGTTGCATAATATCCATTTTCACAGACATGGTGGAGGATTCTATGGAAGGATTCATGGACGACTTCTCAGTTGTAGGGGACACGTTGAAGAGTGCTTGACACACTTGTGGAAAGTTCTCAAAAGATGTGTGGAGACGAATTTGGTTCTGAATTTTGAAAAGTGCCACTTCATGGTGAAGGAAGGCTAGTTCTTCGGCAAAAGATGTCACAAAAGGGATTAGAGATTGATAAGGCGAAGGTTGAAGTGATTCAAAAACTACATCCACAAAGTTTACTGAAGGGTGTTCGCAGTTTCCTGGGGCATGCCTGTTTCTACTGGAGGTTCATCAAAGACTTTTCAAAGATAGCACATCCTCTACGCAAACTGTTAGAGAAATATGTGAATTCCAATTTGATGATGCTTGTATGGGGGCTTTCAGGTGCTTGAACGACAACATAGTATCCACCCCGCCATTATTAGTCCTTGCTTCTCAGAATCTTTTGAAGTAATATTTGATGCAAGTAGAATGGTATTAGGTGTTGTGCGGGGACATAAATGCAACAGACCATTAAACCCATTTTACTACGTGACCATGACTCTAAATAGTTCTCAACGTAACTATACTATTACTGAACAAGAGTTGCTTGCGGTAGTCTATGCATTTGAGAAATTTAGGTCATACTTGTTAGGCACTAAAGTAATTGTTCACACTGATCATGCTGCACTCACTTACTTAATGGAGAAGAAGGATTCCAAACCAAGGTTGATAAGGTGTGTAGTACTATTGCAAAAATTTGACTTTGAGTTTAATGATTGAATAGTTTGCGAACATCAAGTGGTTGACCAGTTATCAAGATTATAGGGCAAAGTAAATGACAATCCTGGGGTATGCATAGACGATTATTTCCCCTATGAACAAGCGTTTTCAATAACTCTGAAAAAAACCCCATGGTATGCAGATTTTGCCAATTACATTATGTAGATTAATGTTAGATGGGCTGAAATTCTATCAACAAAAGAGGTTCATGTTTGACATTAAAAATTACTTTTGGGATGAAGTATAATTGTTTCGAGAATGTGCATACCATATAACTAGAATATATGTACCTTAATAAAGTTGTGCAAATTCTCCATGCTTGTCATGCTTCCCCGATCGAGGGCCATCATAGTGGTGTGCCTACAGTCGCTAAAGTTCTCCAAAGTGGATATTAATGGCCATCCTTCTACAGTGATGCACATGAATTTGTGAAGAAGTGTGCTAAATGTCATAAAATAAAGGTGGAGTGTCTAGAAGACATGAAATACATATTACTCACATTTTAGAAGTTGAACTTTTTGATGCTTGGGGATTAGATTTCACGGGCCCGTTTGTGAGTTCATTGGTAATAAGTATATCTTAGTTGCAGTTGATTATATTCTAAATGGGCGGAAGCTGCCACACTTCCAAATAATGAAGGCAAAAGTGTAGTTCAATTTCTGAAAAACTACATCTTTGCTAGATTCAATACTCCTCAACCTATTATTAGTTATGGAAGATCATACTTTTGAATTAAATGGTTTTCATCTTCCTTGAATAAGTATCGGGTGAAACACAAGGTAGAAACTCCATATCTTCTCCAACAAGCGGTCAAGTTGAAGTGTCAAAGTGGGAGATCAAAAGCATCTTGTCTAAGACAGTGAATGTTAACATGACTGATTGGTCTCAAAACATTGATCACACACTTTGGGCATATCACATTGCATACAAAACTGCAATTGCTATGTCTCTGTATCATCTAGTTTTTATATAGTCTTACCATTTACTAGTCGATTTAGAACAGAAATCGATGTGGGCATTGAAAGGTCTGAATCTGAAATGGATAATAACCTCAAAAGGGAGAGTAGAACAGTTAAACTAGTTGGATGGATTCATATTCAAAGATTATGAAAGCTAAGCTCTTTATAAGGAAAAGAGGAAGAAGTGGCATGAGGCTAAAATTCTTAATCGAGAGTTCGAGGTGATCGATTGGGTATTGCTATACAACTCCCGACTTAGAATTTTTCTCAAAAATGTCAAGTCAGAAGGGTCTGAACTATATAGAGTGACACGAGTAATAACAAATGGTGCAACAAAACTTGAAGTTCAGTAAGGACCTACATTTAAGGTGAATGGGTAATACTTAAGATTATACTTTGGAGATTGCCAGAATATTTCTTTGATTGAGGTGGTATACATGGAAGATGCTTGAGAGAATTTCCACATCGTACTACAATGTCAAATAAGGCACTTTTTGAGAGAAAATCCAAGTGTTAATGTTTTAAATAATATGTGTATGTATTTTGTAGGAGCTGGATCATGAGCGAGACAAAGGTTCTTGGCGAGTAGTCGAACCAGTTCAGCGACCACAATTTGGTTCGCCTTATGGATATACAAAATGAGTCTGGGACTCTTGAAAATTTGGCGGGACACCTTCAAAAGTCGGTGTGTTTCTAGACTTTCTTTGCCCTTTCTAGTCAACGTTAACAACATCTCTCAAGGATCAACAAACAATGTTCTGAGTACATCATGGAGATTGTCGATTTGTTCGGCGACCCCTACCTATTTGTCGACTTTTCTTCTCTGTGAGTGCAATCTATTGGAGATAACGGAGATCTGAAGAACATTAGGATCATCACTGAAGAACTCGGTAACCATTTCACTCTATCCCCTACAGGTATTTAGTGAAGATTCCTCCTTGCTCTACTTGTTTACACACTAGATTGTTTTAATTTCTTGCTAGTCTTTATTTTTTTTTCCTGTTTTGTTTTATTTGCGGTAAATGACCGATATCTACCCACATTGATGACAATGTTTGATGCTTTCGGTAGGGAGTGGAAATCGGGTTAGTGAATCGAAGGAACCTCCTCCCCTTGATGTCACCTCCCCTGTTTGTGAATGTGGTTGTTCTCTCGCAAATATGAGTATTTGTTTTGAGCAATATCTATGACTTAAAAGCTTCTCATAATAAAAAAATCTGAATGTGCGACTACGATGAGGCCAAATGATGTTGCAAAAACAATATGTGAACACTTTACATCTCATTGTAACTATTAAAGTTTTGAATTGAGTCCCTTGTCATGAGAATTTCACATTATGAAAATTGTGAAGTCCTGTCTGACATTGGTGTCTATGCCTTTCTGATGAGCTTAACGTGAACCATATGTGATGATACCTAGAATTTTTCCCGTTGGTCCGATCAACTAAGTGATGCAAATATCTTGATATATATGGTCTTTGGAAACTTTGAAGAGTGTGAAATAATTTGATATTATAATTCTTTTGTGGCCTACCTTGTGTGTGTGGACTAGGTTTGAGCAACCCTTTGAGCCTTAACCTTTTATTGAAAGAAACTTAATGAAATTATGACCCTTCTTAATATATTACCCATACTACTCATGATATATGGTTTGTTGGAATTGTAAACTTGGGGTGTGGTGAAAGGAAAAAACTAATTCAAGGACTGTAAAACATTCCCCTTTTACCCACGTTTTCAGAAAAATGAACCCCTCCATACAAAAAAGAGATAAAAAATAAGAAAATAATAAAAAATTAAAAGAAAAAGAAAGAAAAAGTTGTGAAAATACAAAAGAAAATGGGGTTCCCATAATATATGGAAAGTGAATAATGGGATGATTTGTGAGAACAAATGAAATATTATGAAGAAAAAGAAAGGAAGTGTTTTTTAGACCACATTTCATGAGGACTGTAGCCATCTAACCTAAATCACCATACCTTTGCATGAAACCCCGTTACTAGCATTTAAAATATCTTTTTGATCTTGAAAGAGATGAACAATTGTTGGTTTGAAAAGAAGGGCAAACCAACGGGTGTAATCATACATCGTGTTAATCATTGTGAGTGTAGGCGTCACATTTTATTCCGGAACTTTAAATTGTTGAACCATTGCATGTGAATATGGAATCATTCTTTTTGTGAAGGTATTTGATTTTCTTGTTCAACTTGAACTTTAATTTGAAGCAAGTAGTGTGAGCTTTAGATTCTTTCGTAATGGTGAGTCACAACTTGAGTCTTTGAGTGACCAATTGATCCCTACATGAGTAAGTTATGTCTTGTTGTGTGCATCATAATTGAGTCTTCTCTAGAGCACTGTTTTAGACATTTTTTTTGGAACTGATAAACTTGAGTTTTACTTGAGGACAAGCAAAAGATTATGATTGGAGTGCTTATGATTCTACGAATTGGACTCATTTAAGGATTTAATTTTATTAAATCAGTTTCCTCAAATTCTTGTTTTGTTCCATTGAATAAGGTGAATCTTTGAATTTCAGGTATTTGGATTTAGGAACAATGCATGGACACTATTAGTCAAGAATGGAACTATAACACCTCGAAAATTCAATGACCTTATCTAGAACTTCAACTAATGAATTTTTACCTAAAAATGAGTAATTACGATCGTAAATGATTGGGGAAAGAATCAAGAAAGTCTAGAGAGTTTAGAACCGACAAATGAAGAAGAAATATTCGGGCAGCAGGGTGGGGAAATAGCTCCGCGTTGCGGACTTTCCCCATCTGTGACCAAAAAGTGTCTTCGCGATGCGGAGACCGCCACTAATTTAATTTTGGAAAATTTCAGGGAACTTCTCTGCGATGCGGACCTTTGCCGCGACGAAAATTCCAAAAATAAAAGTCAAGTTTCACTTAATTAAAAGGCCCATCAAACTGAGGATGTTTTGGGTATTTTATGAGCTTAGTATACATTGAATTTTGAGTCATTTTAAACCTATTTCCGCACAAAATCAAATCCCTAACTTAAAAACCAACTGCTCTCACCTCTCTCTAAATTCTCTCCCTACCCAAAACCTCCATTGAATGACCTTTGAAGCTCAATGAAGAGGATCAATTCTGAAATATTTCAACATAATTTCATGGCTTGGTCTATGTAAGACCTCGAAAATGACTTAGGTAAAATAGATACGAACATGTTGTTCATGATATTCTAAGGTCCTAATTAGGTATATAATGTTGTATTGAGGCAGTGTCTAAGAGTTTAGGTGCATTTGAAGTCAAACGTCAAGGGGTGACCAAGAAGTTCGACGAGTAAGTCACCTATGTGTCTCATATGTTGTTTTATGTGTTTATGTTTTATTCATGAGGTTATAATGTATGTAATGAGTTATTATAGTATATATAGGCAGTGTTTCAACTTTCATGAAGTTTGGAGGTCAAACGTCCATGACGTTCGAAAGATGTGCCTTGAAACGACCTAGTGTGTCTTAGCATGTTTCGTCGAGTTTTACGTGTTCATTTTTGATGAAATTCATGTGAGACGTCCTAAACTCGTATACAAGCATGTTTGGGTTTGGAAATATCTGGGCAAACATTCCCAAGGAACATCCGGGGTCCTTGAGGAAGAACCCAAGTTGGTGCCCATGACTGCCCAAGACTGCCCAACCAACGGATGGCAATCGACGCTCAGTGGGTCAGTCGACGCCACGTTGGTGGGGTATGATTGATTAGAACTTAGGCGTAGGGGAGAGGAATCCAAATACCTGCCTCATTCATCAACCATGGACCAACAGGACGGTCCGTTGGTCAAGGGACGGTCCGTCGATTGGCAACCGTTGGTGGACTGCCCCTACGCAGTTCATTGTTCAGTTGAGAAGTGAAGTTGTAAATTCACCCCACGTCCAAATAAGAGGATTAGAGGCTCCTAAGGAGTCTTTCGGGTATTTTAAATCTCTTTATAAGTATTTAACACTTAGAAGATTTTATTCTTCCAAATCAAAACCCCCAAATTCCTTAGAAATTACTTTAGACTCCATTAAAGCCAAAACTCAAGCAAGAGCTCGGATTGGAGAATTGAGTGGAGATTATTCATCCAATTTAAGGATTAGATTCATTGAGGTATGTGTTTTAATCCTTGAAACTCTATTCATTAAGTAGCCCAACTTTCAAATATGTTTTCTAAATTTTTCAAAGATGAATTGTCCAATTTCATGATCTATCCATGGGTTCTTGATTCAAGCTTTTTAAGCATTGAATATTGACTGAATTGTTATTATATCGATGATTTTAACTCAATTAATCTATGAACCCATGTAATTGATGAACCCTAGTTTTTGACTACTTTATGGGCTACTTAATATTGACTTAATGTTTATGAATTATGGTGTAGTTTTCTATTGGCTATCTAATGATGTAAGAATTGTTGTCTATTGATATCTAATTGGTCTTATATTGATAAATCTATTTTTAATTAACCTACTTTTATTGAGGATTATGATTTATGCATCAAATCGATGTTCATGGCCTTGGGTAAGGGCCTTATGGTATTGAATTGGGTGATTTTGCATTAGATTGAGGTGTTGAGGATTGAGTGGTGGTACGCTGACATAATTCCCCTATTTTTATGTTAATTAGACATCAATTATGTTGTGATTGGTATGGTCCACTTATGGTGGCGGTGTTATATGCTTTACTTGCGATTCATGTGACCTTGTCGGCTTTACTTTATATATTATGATGATCATGGTCTTGTCGGCAACTACTTGAAGTAATGTGGTTATTTTGCATTGTTTATTATCTGAAGTATGACAATATCTATATACATGTGATGTAATGTGAATGTATATTTTGTTTGTTCTATTGATGTTATCTAGGTGATCATGTTAGACAATGACTATGGCTTTGTGTGTATAGACTTAGGGTTGATTCTTGGTTATTCTTACTTCACTATATGAGTCTATGATGGTCTTATTTGTGATTATATGATATTGTATAGGATGACTTAAAGATGATAATAGTTGTTCCTATGTGCTTATAGAATGACATGAAATATGTGTTAAAGTGAAGTATGTGCTGTCTTGTCATGGTTGACTTGTGTCCCATACTTGATGCACGTATGAATGTGAATATGTGATGTCTTGACTTAGGATGCTAAAACATCTTAGTCTTCAATGTATAAGTGACATGAGACCTTAAATGATGTTAAGAGAGTCCTTTATGTGAAACCTTTAACCTAGTGGTAAGGTTATGAATGTTGAAGTCGAAAGCCATAATGGTATCCTTCAAAGTAAAGGAATGAAAAAGTTAAGGTTGATTTTCTGGAACGGCATCATATTAAACCTTAGAAAAGTCATCATGAGCTTCATTTCGCCATTGTACGATAACCATACAGGACCTCTTTGGTAGGGTAAATGTAATTGTGTTATGAACTTGATATGGAACACCTTTATATGAATCTTAATGTGAATTACTCTATGAGAACGAAGGCTAGCACCTAGTGAGTATTGTAAGGGAAGTAGTTCTAGTGAAAGTATAAGACTAGAATACAAAACATTCTCTTTATATTCCTTAACCATGTGCCGACATGGGATGTTTCTGAGTTCCATCATTGGCAAGTAGAACGCCCTTATCGGAGTAGGTTAGAACTCCGAATTCCATGTCTTGCTATAATGGTCTATGTTGGAGATTGTATATTCTCATCATGTGGGATACCAAAGCATTAGAGAAGTTCTATGAAGTTTATATGGTGGTATGGGACGTTATGTAGACATCGCACGGTAGACTTGGAAGGTATTAGTGAGAGTCTCTCGGTCTTGTCCAAGACCATTACTTGAACGTCTTTATGTGATGTATGATACTTAAATTAACTAATGAATGTAATGACTTAAGTAAGAAAATATATTAAATGAATAAGTACTTATCTAGAGTAGTTAAGGGTTTTCTAGGTAAGGTGTGAAGGGGGCATAGGAATGATCACTTTTTATCTTACCTAGATAAGCCTTAAGGATTACTTTAGATAGGGAATATGGTTGAATATGCAGACATGATCGAAACTTAGGTAGTCTTATGGATTACTTAAATAATCTTTAAGAGGTCAATTATAGATGTTATATTCTTGATTTACTTAAGTAAGTCTTTTGATAGCCTTTTGAAAGAGAATGCCATATTATGTATGTGTTGATGTATTGAGTGAGAATGATTCTATCCTAGATAATCTATAGGATCTATTAAGTATTGTATGGGCGGTCGCTTCACAACTCACTCATGTGAGATTTAGGGTCACCTTTTTGCAGAAGGATCTCATGTTCATATGTTTGATGTCTTGTAAGTGTGTATGTGTCTCATTACAAGTAGTCTTGAGGATCATTTAGGCATGCCTAGAGAGGTTGTATGGGCGGTCTATCTTTGTGTTGCTTAAGTGAGTCTTAGGATAGTTTTAGTGGAACAATTACATGCTAGGAAGTGTTAAAAGGGACGGTAAAATACTTCACTGTTACAATGAAGCAGTTCACTGTACAATGAATATGGCTTAATGTAATGTTACTCTTAAAAATGCTATAATTTAACTAAGTGATTTCTTATGTGTTTCTAAGTTGATATATGTATTTATTATGATTATATTATGATATTTAAATGAAAAGATGGATATTTCTAATAAAAGTCCATTTTCATGATTTTATGCCTTATGCCATGCTTAGTACATGTGGTTGTACTAATTCCATGCTTTTATCTATCTCTATTGTTGTTGGTAGGTGAGGAGCATTTAGGAAGCAAGACTTCGAATTTATCATCATTCAAGTGAATTTGAAGTATGTCTTTTTTTTATTCGGGGGCATGGATATCTTTTATGTTTCTTATTGACGTATTGTAATAGACTAAGTATTTTTATATTCATATTGTGTATGGGCCGTTTCCAAAGTATTGTTGTGTCTAAGTTCGATCAGATTGAGACGTAGTATTTCCTATGATTTTATATGAGAGAGATTTTAAAGACTATGAAATGTTTTGTGAAGTGTTTTAATTCCACACTACTTTTCACTATGTAAATGCGATGAATGATATGTAAGGGCTTGTACAAGACCTCTGAGAGGTCAAGCACGCCAGTTGCAATTCGAGACTCACCCTAACTTCTAGAGTGTGATTTCGGGATGTGACAGGCTTGGTATTAGAGCATAGGTTGTGAAATTAGTCTTAGGAATTGAAAAGTCTCATCAAGTCATGTCTGGTAGAGTCTTGACAATCGGTGTGAGTCGCGACACATCTATGGGCGAGAGGCTATAGGATGTTAGAGTTTCCCTTCTTTTCTACTCCAATGTCGTGCCATAAAGTAAAAGTTTATAAGTAATCCTTTCTTATGTTTTTCCTTGTGTTTCTAGGAATATGAATACGAAGAGGACATCAGCTAGGAGAGTTGAGGAGAATGATGTGCATGAGGAGATTCCTCCTCAAGTTGAGAAAGGTGCTCAAGTGCCTCCCCAAGGTGATCAAGTCCCTATTGTGGAAGGAGGTGATGATGTACCGGATTTGAGTAATAGAGATATTAGAGAGTCTTTTCTTGCTTTAGGCAAAGCCGTGACTACTCAAGTGAATTTGAGCATGGTCCGTAGGGTGAATGTTGTGGAGAGCACTATGACATCTACATTGAGAGACTTTGTGAGGATTAATCCTCCTATCTTTCTTGTCTCTAAGGTGAGAGAGGATCCCCAAGAGTTTCTTGATGGTGTGAAAAAGGTGTTGAGTGATATGGGGGTAACATCTAGGGAGAAGTTGGAGTTAGCTTTGAATCAGTTGAGGGATGTTTCTCAAGTGTGGTACACTCAATGGAAGGATGATATGCCTGTGGAGTAGGTTCCTATTGAGTGGAAAGAATTTAAGGAAGCTTTTCAAGGTAAGTACTTTTCGCGTGAGAGGAGGGAATTTAAGGTAGAGGAATTTATCAATCTCAAGCAAGGCAATATGAGTGTTGAGGAATACACTTTGAAGTTCTCAATATTATATCGATATTCCCCATCCGTTGTGTCAAATCATAGGGATGATATGAGTCCTTTTATGACCGGGGTCGCCGACTTAGTGAGGGAGGAATTCCGTACGACGATGCTACATGATCATCTGACCCTAGCTAGACTCATGGTGTATGCACAATCAATTGAAGAATCTAAACTTAGAAGGATTTCTAGAAACTTGAAAAAAAGTGGTTCAAGTGATCCTGGCAAAACCTAGGTTTAAGAAGAGGGATCAATTTCAAGAAGAATCAGGGAGTGCTAAGGTGAAATTGGAGAAAGAAGGCTGTTCTCAAAATGTCAAGGCAATATGTGTCACTTATTCAAAGAGATATTATGGTGAGTGTCTAAAGGGTATCGAGAGTTGCTTTGGTTGTGGTAAAGAAGGACAGAAAGTGAGAGATTGTCCTGCCATTTCTTCTAGAGGAAGAGAGGGTAAGCAAGTTGCTACTAGTGTTCCAAAGGATGATGTTCCAAAGGCAAAGGATCGTTTCTATGCACTCAAGACTAGAGGAGAAAAGTCGAATGAGAGTGATGATGATGTTGGTAAGTCCTTCTATTTCTTTTTGGTGATATGAGTTCCTTCTATGTGGGGGAGTATGGTTACTAGATGGGATAGAATGTCCTAGAAGCATATTTCATTGTGCATGGTGTTTAGGAGTTTTGTTGAAATTGAGTTTCATTAAATTCTTGCATTGTGTATTTTATGAAACCATGATGTTGTTGTAAGATATTTTTATATAATGTTACCTTGCATATTAGCATGTTTCTATCATGAATTGCCTAAAAAGTTGTTTTTTGGAAAATTTTCCTAATAAACTGTTGTAATGTGGTTAGAAATGATATTTATGAGTATAATATTTAATATAAAATGAGATTTTGCTATTTTGAATGAAGCATGTGAGTTTTCTAACATAATAAGTCATCGAATGTGTTCTAGTTTCTTTCTGTGTTGTGAATCTCTTGAATATGTGAAATTTATGTTTTATTATTTATTATGTGTTATATGGTATGTTTAAGAGCTGTTAATATTGAATCTCTATTCTAAGAAGTGTTCGGAGTGTGACAAATGTCATTCGAGGACGAATGTTGTCCAAGTGGGGGAGAATGTAAGACCTTGAAAATGACTTAGGTGAAATAGATCCTAACATGTTGGTAATGATGGTATAAATTACAAAATAGTTCTATAATGTGTTATTGAGGCAGTGTCTAAGAGATTAGGCGCATTGGAAATCAAACGTCGAGGGACGACCAAGACCTTCGACGACTAAGTTACCTATGTGCCTCATATGTGGTTTTATGTGTTGATGTGTGATTCATGAGGTTATAAGGTTATTAAATGAGTTATTATAGTATATATAGGAAGTGTGTCATGTTTCGTGATGTTTGGAGGTCAAACGTCCAAGAACGTCCATGATGTTCGAAAGATGTGCCTTGAAATGACCTTGTGTGTCTAAGCATGTTTCGTAAAGTTTTACGTTTTTGTTTTGGATGAAATTCATTTGAGAGGTCCTAAACTCGTATACACGCATGTTTGGGTTGGAAACGTCCGGGAAAACATTCCCAAGGACCATCCAAGGGTCCTTGAGGAAGGACCAAAGTTGGTGTCCAAGACAGCCCAACCAACGGATGGTAATCGACGCCCAGTGGGTCAGTCGGCGCCATGTTAGTGGGGTATCATCGATTGGCACTTTTTCATAAGGTAGAGGAAGCCAATGACAAGCCTTATTCCCAAACCACGGATTTACAAGACGGTCTGTTGGTCAAGGGACAAGCTGTTGATTGGCAACCGTTCCCAAAATCCCTTAGAAATTCCTTAAGACTCTATTGAAGCCAAAACTCAAGGAAGGACTTGGATTGGAGAATTGGGAGGAGACTATTCATCAAATTGAAAGACTAGCTTCATTGAAGTATGAGTTTTTGTAATAGCCGGAGAGCATACCCAAGATGCGACCGGCATCGTCATCCTCTCGGAGGACTCAGACAAGCCCTTAGCATTCGTCATAACATGTGATCAGTAAAAATTGCGGAAAATTAAAACTTTAACAATCTACTTGAAGTATACCTAGACTTCATACTTAACATTCATAACGACATACGACATTCTAATACTTTTCTCACATATATAAAACCATCTAAGAGTACAAATCTAGACTTAGCCAATAAATAACAATTATGCCATATAGGCCTTAGTACAAAATAATCCAAAGACATAATAGATTAGCGTATTCTTAAAATTACAAAACATCTTCCTAATCTAGAATATTGAAAAGATAGCATCCCTAACATGAGGACCTACCAAGACTTGGAGAAAGAGTTCCAAGCTTCTTCAAGTCGACCTCCTTAAACTTCAATGGTCGGAACCTACATTTGTAGTAATGTAAAGTAATGGGATTAGTACGCCACATGTACTAAGTATGGGTAAATGCACATAACATATAAGGACATGCAAGAAAAGGATCATTTATCATCTCTTTAGAAAGAGCTAAGTCATTTGAAAGTCTTCAATGCATACACCATATAACATATACAAGTTAAGTATTCTATCAACATAGAACATGATCATAATCAGAGACATATTATCATAGAGTCATGTTAACATTCATATTAGATAGATAACATATACATAACATACAAAACACTTACCAATGATCCCATCCCCAATCTACAAGTGCAATGGTCATGTGAAGCCCCATAACCCCACACAACCAAATAGGTAAGATAGGAGACCATAACTAAAGCTTTGCTTCATATAACTTGTCACATAAGTAGTCATCAATTCATATAACAATATAATCAAATCACATGTTCATCATTATAACCAACTTCATATAAGAGTAACAACATGTACCATAATAATCCTTCCTTTCATGTTATCATCTTACATAAGAACAATCTCCTAGGACTTCCATTAGAGTCAACTTGTGGAATGTGTAGGTAGAGTCCCATACCCCTACCTCTACTAAGTGGACTCCTCAAGCCACCCTAGTCAACGTTCATTTACTACCCTTTCATTTTACATGAGGGAACATACGCCTTAACGGACATAGACCATGTGAGTTAAATAAGGAATCCAGTTTCATAAAACCCCACACCAAAGAAGGTGGTCTACAAGGCAAAGTAGAACATAACATGACATAACTTTCTAGGTGGATCCACTAGCTAGTATCCTATGGTGGCAACATAGTTCATGAACTAGGATATGTATTAGAGACCCATAGTTCCACATTACATGGCATCCTCAATATCATGAGAGTCATTATGAACCTACCTTCCAACTCGGGAAGGGACACCTCTCATATCTAGTTCATTAGTGCTTAACTTAAGTCTTTTTCTTGAATAACCTTTAAGTTGTCTTTTATCATAAACTTATCATAGGTCATAGGAGATTAAATCCTTGTATAAACATGATTATTATATCTTTAGGATTATATTTGAATTTCATTTCATTCTAACCCTTCATTTATGATATTAACATAACATAGTCATCTTGTGTAAATCATACAAGAGAATATCATAACTTGCATTTATCGTGTTCTTTTCATGATCTCACAAATAACATGTGCATAGCCCAGTATATAAAAATAACGACATGATACTTCCATAACACAGCATCATGATTTATATGCTAACATAAACATTGTAGAGTAATCAAAACTTTAGAAGACTTACCTCCTGCTTCCAAGAACCTTATTCAATAACTTACTTTAACTTACAACATTTATAATCATAACATAGTGAAATAATCAATAGCATATACAAAAACAACTCTTCAAATCTTACACAAGATCAATGCATAATGTAGGGTAAAGGAAATAGTCATTTAAGAGTTCATTCTAGTCTTAGTTCCAATCCCTATGTTTCCATATTGTCACATAGTAAAACAATCATACGAAACCATAATCAAGATATGAACATTCTTCCCACGAAATTCAATCATAAATAACAACATACTGATCAATTCGTATGAAATAGACCATAAAAAACACTTACTTTTCATTGAAAATCATAACTCTACGGTTAGGGAAAAAATCCGTTATGTAGAGTAAATACCCTAGTATTTGAAGTTCTTGAAAACTTATCTTGAAAGGACCTTTTGTGGAAAGGAATCCCTAGACTGAATATCATACCTTATAGATGAAGAATCTACGAAAATTTGATGAGAAACTTGAAGTCCTCGTCTTTTTCCTTAAGCTTTTGTTGTACTTCAATGGAGTTTGGGAAGGATGGCCTTTTTGAGAGAGCTGAGAGAAAATTTGTTTTAATCTTATTTGGACGTGTAAAATTTTTCTAAAATTCGTCCTATGAATTACCCAAAAGACCATCCACTTAAATGGGTCTTTTTAAGAAGTTAAATTACCAAAAATACGACTTTAAGGATTTTGGGAAGTAGCTGCGCGTCGCGGGGCCAAATCTTATAGCCTCGTGTCACGAGGATGCCTCTCAAATCTTGAGTATGTGACCTGCATATCAGGCTTGTGTCGCACGCTTTGCCTCCAATTCTGCCTGCTCGCAGGCTGCCAGGCAGCCTGCCCACCCATGTTTGGGTCCTCCCCAAGGACCCTTTGGGTGGTCCTTGGGGTGTCGTTAACAAACGTTTTCACCCTTGTACGACATACTACCTATACAAGGTGTTTTTATAAGTTTTTGACTTTATTTGACACTTCAAAACATTCCCCAAGCATAGGGATGTCAACTAGTTTGAATTAGCTAATTTTCGGACGTCAATGTCTTTCTTTGTCGTTTTGGCTCTAACCTTTTCCAAATGTGTTTATTATATTAATATACGTCTGGAAACATAATTTTAAATATTATTTAATAGATTAAGCTCTAGTCTAAGTCATGACATTTCCGAAGTGTTACATTATCCTCTCTTTAGGAACACTCGTCCCCTAGTGACACTAATTTCTTTTTGAGGGTAGGAATAGATTAATAGCAGCCCAACCAATCAACAACATAACATCATAATGATTCACAACTTATTGGAGTATTTCAGAACTCCTTACAAAACATACTATGACGTTGCACATAGCACTCATTTCATGACGTACAACATATAAGAGCTACACATTCATAACACATAGTGAGGAATTTCCTTCTCAACCTTATCATAAGCTCAAAATGCATCAAAAGTTATCACGATATCATTATTCTCAAAGACAACAACAAGACAGAAAAATCTCAAGAAGACGCATGAATACATATATCACATAAGTTCAAAAATAGATTATGAAGGCATTTTCTTAAAACTCTAGTTGGTACTATCTTTTACCTAAACCTGCACCTATCTATCAAAAGTCAATTCATGATTATAACCTTAAGTAGTGAATAGATGACGGTAGCAGGACTTCATGTCGGCTTCAGCCTCCCATGTTTCACCCTCAACAAGATGGTTCCTCCATAGAACTTTTACAGATGCAACCTCCTTGTTTCTTAACTTCTTGACTTGGAGATCTAGGATCTCAATCAGAAACTCTTCAATAGTAGAGATTCTCATTCACCCCTAAACCTTTAATAGGAATAATAGACACCAGGTCGCCTACGCATTTCTTGAGCATAAAAACATGAAACACCGGATGAACGAACCTAGTTCACTACGTAGTTTCAACTCATAGAAAACCTTCTTAATTTGTTGTAAAACCTCATACGGAACAACATTACGGGAGTTAACTTTCCCTTTTTACCGAATCTGATCACCCATTTCATAGGTGAAATCTTCAAGTAGACATGATCACCTATTTCAAACTTAAGATCTTTTCTTTTATTGTCGGCATAAGACTTTTGCCGACTATAGGCTGTATTAAATCTATCTCTTATGATTCGAACCTTCTATAGCCTCATAGATAAACTTGGGACCAAGGAGCGAGAACTCACCAACCTCAAACTATCCAACCGAATATCTACACCTTCTACCATAAAGAGCTTCAAAAGGAGCCATGGAGATGCTCGAATGATGGCTATTGTTGTAAGCTAACTCAATCAGTGGTAGATGATCATCCCAACATCCTTTGAAGTCAATAACACAGGCTCTTAACATGTCTTCATGGGTCTGAATGGTATGTTCCACTTGACTATCCGTCTAAGGATTAAATGCGGTGCTATGTTTCACTTGAGTACCTAAACCCCTTGGAAAAGCCTTCAAAAAAGGGGAAGTGAATTGAGAACTTCTATCCGAAATGATGGACAAAGGAATCCCATGAAGTTCATTAATGTAGATCCTTGAATAATCTTCAGACATGTATGTAGACTTAACGGGAATAAAATGGGCAGATTTGGTCAACCTAGCAATAATAACCCATGTTGAATAATTTTGCTTTAGGGTTCGAGGCAACCTTACAAAAAAATTTATATTGATGACTTCCCACTTCCAACTAGGAACATCCATGATGTGTGTTAAACCACCCGGTTTAAGATGCTCAACTTTAACTTGGTGGAAGTTTGGATACCTAGCAACAAACTCTAGTATGTCCCTTTTTAAACCATCCCACCAATAGAATTCTCTAAGATCATGATACATTTTGGTGGCACCCGGATGCATAGAATAGCGAGAAGCATGAGCTTCTTCTAGAATTCAATTCCTCAAATCCTCAACATCGGGTACACATTATCTCCCTTGTTACTTAAGAACACCATCCCTACTTGAGAGAATGACTCATAGAGCTTCAAAGAACCGATTCCTTTAACTGAATCAGTAGAGGATCAAGGTGTTGCTTAGATTTCACCTCCACCACTAATGACGAGTTGAAGTTATGATGGACCATGAAACCGCCATTTGGAGAATCTTCTAAATGCACACCTAGTCGAGCCAACCTATGAACATTTTTCACAAGTTCTTAATTCTACGTGAAACACACTACCCATAGTCATACGACTCAAAGCATCCGCCACCACATTGGCCTTGCCAGGGTGGTAAAGGACACTCATGTCGTAGCCCTTCAACAATTCTAAACATTTTCTCTGTCGGAGGTTCAACTCCTTTTGTGTAAAAACATATTGAAGAATTTTATGGTCAGTAAACATATCAACACGCACACCATACAAGTAATGTCTCCATATTTTTAAAGCAAAAACTACAACGTCTAACTCAAGATCATGGGTTGGGTAATTCTTCTCATTAACTTTGAGTTTGCTAGAAGCAAAATCTATCACTTTATAATGCTGCATGAGGAGACATCCCAAGCCCACTCGAGAAGCATCACAATACACTAGAAAGACTTCATAACCGTTCGGTAAGGTCAACACCGGAGCAGAGGTAAGCTTATATTTCAACTCTTGAAAACCTTTATGACAAGCTTCCGACCATTCAAACTTCACCTTCTTTTGGGTCAAAGATGTCAAAGGAGAAGCAATGAAAGAAAATCCATCCAAAAACCTTCTATAATATCTAGATAAACCCAAGAAACTTCTTATGCATGTGGGGGTCAAAGGTCTAGGCCAATTTCTGGCCGCATCCGCCTTCTTCGGATCAACGTCTACACCATCAACATAGATAATATTGCCAAGAAAAGAAACCGACCTTAACAAAAATTTACACTTGCTAAATTTTTTGGGTTAAAGTTGGTGTTCTTTTAGGAGGCCAACCTCAAGTGACTCTCATGCTCATTTTCATTCTTGGAGTATATCAAGATATTCTCAATGAACACAATCACAAATGATTCAACATAATCTTTGAATACTCTATTCATTAGGTCCATGAAGGCCGCCGGGCCATTCGTTAATCCAAAAGACATAACTTGAAATTCATAGTGACCATATCTAGTTTGGAGAGTTGTTTTGAGAAAATCTTCACCTCTCACCCTAAGTTTGTGATATCCTGACCTTAAGTCAATCTTGGAAATATAACTTGCACCTTGGAGTTGATCAATTAGATTGTCAATTTTAGGGAGAGGATACTTGTTCTTTACTGTGACCTTATTGAGTTGGCGATAATCAATGTACATTTTAAGGGACGCATCTTTCTTCTTAACAAAGTAAACCGGAGCACCCCATGGAGAAATACTAGGTTGAATAAATCCCTTGTCTAGTAAATCTTTGAGTTGGAGCTTCAACTCTTTCAATTCAGCCAGAGCCCTCATATATGGAGTAGTTGAAATGGGATTCGTATCTGGTAATAAATCAACACCAAAATAAATTTCGCGTTCGGGACTCTTGGAAGTTCATTAGAAAAAAATACTTCTGGGAATCCTCTCATTATAGGGACTGACTCAATAGAAGGTTTTTCACTTTCTAGGTTCTTAACCCTCATAACATATTATAGACAGCCCTTGGCTATCATCTTTCAAGCCTTCTAGCAAGAAATTATTTGTCCCCTTGGCATAGAATTTCCCCCCTTCCACTCTAGAGTGGGTTAATTAGGGAATTGAAACTTTACTACCCTTTTTCTACAATCTATGGAAGCAAAACATGCATGAAGCCAATCTATTCCAAAAATAATATCGAAATCAAACATTTCAAGTTCTATTAAATCAAAAAGAGTAACTCTAATGGGCATCATTACATGACATTTCCCGTAGACCCTTTTTGCAACAATAGAGTCCCCATTAGGATACAAATCGAAAAGGGTTCAATAAAAACATCGGGAAGTACATCAAACTTCCTATCTACCAAAGGTGTAACAAAAGAAAGAGTAGCACCTTGGTCAAGCAAAGCATAAACATTAACATAGAAAATTTGTAACATACCCATCACAACGTCGCGAGAGCTTTCTTTTAACCCCTAGCACACCTTAAATCTGCAATATAAAGTTGCTGAAAAAGCCATGTCAACTCATCATCATAGTATCATTGTGGAAATGCATAGAAACGGTTCCTTTTGGATCTTCAGAATTAAGACCGCTTGGTTGAGTTTGGGCATTCCCCTTGCCTTGGGTTCTCACATTAGGACAGTCTTTCACTATATGGCCACCCTTTCCACCACTATTGAAACTATTAGTCCCAACAAGACATTCACCTACATGTTTCTTACCACACTTACCACAAGTTAGTCTCTCTTTTTTGGGATTAACATTTCTCACCTTTTGAGGTTTAGGATTAAAACCTAAATCATTGAGATTCTTGGAGAAATTTGAAGGAACCTAGTTTAAAATCATCTTCTTAAACAATGGCTTGTCTTGAACATCAAGCATGTTCTTAGAGGAACTACTTTCAAAAGACCTTGCCTTCTTAGCTTCCTTATTCTTCTTCTTTAGATGACTATCCTCAACCTGTCGAGCATGAACCATCAACCTAGAACGATCCATATTGTAATGAAACATGGCTGCATGACATTCTTTTTCAAGCTCTTCGGACATGCTCGTTACAAAAAGACTCATCTCATCCATATAATTTGAAACCAAAGAGGAAGCATATTTGGATAGCTTAATGAATTTGAAGGAGTATCCCTTAACACTCATACCTCCTTGACGAAGGTTGATGAACTCCTCTACCTTAGCTTTTTTTTACGCCCTTGGGAAGAATCTATCAAGAAAGGCCTTTTTAAAGATCTCCCAAGTCACGGGACCACATCCTAAATCCCTACTATCCTTCCACTTATTAAACCATGTCTAAGCTACGTCCTTGAGTTTAAAGGAAACAAGATCCCCATTCTCGGTTGTACTCACCCCCATAGCAAACAAGATCTTGTAAAACTCATCAAGAAAGTCTTAGGGATCTCCATTAACTTTCGGTCCAAAGAACATTGGAGGATTCATCCTCGTAAAATCTCTCAAACCTCTATCCATAATACTAGCATGTTTGTTCTCTCGAGGAGAGACCTCTATGTTAGCTTATGTCGTAATAGCTTGAGCTTGGGTGGTGATGGCTTGGGACATTTGGAACAGGGTTGCCCTCACTTCACCATCCGTTATAGCCAGAGGATTCTCGGAACTTGATCATTCGCAGCAGCAACCAATTGAGGAGCATTTTGATTGCCTTGAGGAGTAGCTCCCACATTCGCAATCTCATCGCCTACTCTCCTCGCGGCCTCTATTCTTATGTTCATCACCTAACACCACAAGAAATAGATTAGATGCTAAAAGACACAAAGTGTCAAAACTCTAAAGGCACGACATAGGAGTTCCAAGAAAAGAGATGTTTCCTAGTCATCACATAGCCTCTAATCTATAATTGTGGCATGCTTCAGAACCATGAACAAGATACTATGTAACGTGGTTTAGTGAGACATTGATCCTATTGATATTTAACATCATGCTCTAATACAAAGTTTGTCACACCCGGAGCATACCCCTGATGCGACCGGCGTCGTCAGCCTCTCAGATGACTCAAACAACACCGTAGCATTCGTCATTACATGTGATCAGTAAAAATTATGGAAAATTGAAACTTCCACATTCTACTTGAAGTATACCTATACTTCAAACTTAACATTAATAAAGACATACGATATTCTAAAAATTTTCTCACATATATAAAACGATCTAAGAGAACAATCCGGACTTAGCAAATAAATGATATTTATGCCATATAGGCCTTAGTAAAAAAGAATCAAAGGACATAATAGAATTAGCGTATTCTTAAAACAACTAAAAATCTTCCTAAGCTAGAATTTTGAAAAGATAGCATCCCTAAACATGAGGACCTACTAAGACTTGGAGAAAGATTTCAAAGCTTCTTTAAATTGACCTCCTTAATCTTCAATGGCCGGAACCTACAGTTATAGTAATATAAAGTAATGGGGTTAGTACCCCATATGTACTAAGTATGGGTAAATGCACATAACATATAAGGACATGCATGGAAAAGGATCATTTATCATATCTTTATAAAAACATTCTAAGTCATATGAAAGTCTTCAATGCATACACCATATAACATATACAAGTTAAGAATTCCATCAACTTAGATCATGATCATCATCAAAGACATTGTAATGACAAGAGAGTACCCCCTAGAAGTTAGGGCATTCTCAAATCAAAACACGGCGTACTCGACCTCTCGGAGGTCTTGTACAACCCCTTTTGTACCATTCGTTGTATGCATGTATGAAAAGTAGTGCGGAATTAAAACTTTTCATGCAAAACAATAATACTCCAAAAAAACTCTTTTATAGAAAAACATAATGAAAGGCTAAATATCAAAGTCACAATCATAGACATACGAATATATTGGGACACGACCTATACTACATCATAGAGAAAATAGCTGTCTATTACAATACTTTCGATAAGGAAATCTAAACATCAAGACGTCCTCGCATCTAGTGAGGACATACAAAACTCTTTACTTGAATGAACACTAATCCAAGCTTCAACTTTGAGACTTCTCTCAAACGCCACCTACACCTTTAGAGATAGACAAAATGTATGGAATTAGTACAAACACTTGTACTAAGTATGGCATAATGCAGAAAATCGTGATAAACGAAAGTTTGTATAAAACATGCTCGTTTTGATTAAACATCATAGTATAAGCATACCAACAACATATAACACCTTATAAACATATAAGATATCACATAAACATTTATTCAAACATAGAAGAACATTATAAAGAACTATGTCACTTTACAGTGAACTATATTCAACTTCACAGTGACCACTTTTAGTTTTGAATCGCCTCACCAAAGATTATCCTAAGATAAGATCAATCTTACTTTATTTGTTCAACTGCCTACCCAGAATTACTCTATAACTCACCTAAATAAAACATGAAGAGACCTCCCATACACCCTCTTCAATCCTACCAAAGCAATCCTCAAAGCTACTCTAGATAAGTAAATATTTTATTTACTAAAGTCATCATGTTAACTAAGTCATTAGAAAACATTTCATTCATTGAAGAATTCACATAATGGTCTTGAAAAGACCTAGGGACTCACATGATAACATCTTCAAAGACTAATCCTGCAATGTCTAGATAACGTCCCATTCCACTACCTAAACTTCATAGTGTTTATCCAACACTAGTATGTATCCCACATGATGAGAATAGGCAATAACCGACATAGACCATACTAGTTAGGCATGGAATCAGGAGTCATAAACCTACTCTGATGGAGGGTGTTCTACTTGTAAAGGGTAGAACTAGGACACATCCCATGTAGGCACATGATTAAGGAATATCAAGGTCTTTTATGCACTCTAGTCTCATTCTCAAGTAGAGATACATTGTACTCTAGTATCCTTCTTAAGTAGAGCTACAAACCATAACATATTCACTCGATGCTAGCCTTTGTTCTCATAGAGTAAGTTCATTAAGAAGGGGCAAAAAGGTACCATCTCTTATTGATAACCTAGTAACAATACACCTACCAAAGATGGGTCCACTAGGGCTGCCACTCAATGGTATATAAGGATAGCTCATTCTTAACCTTCTCTATACATAGAAGGTTCCACATAATAGTTATGCTTAGAAGGGCACCATCTTTGGTCTACCCATCCTAGACTTTCATTCAACATTTATCCATACACATACAAGACAAAGGTGACTAAGCCTACTAAGTCAAGATGTTCATATTCATCATATACATGTATCAAGTAAATGGACACAAGTCTACCAAAACAAGACACAATATACTTTACTTTATTGTGTATAACATATCATTCTTTGAAACACCTAAGAATGCCCCTATAATCTTTATGGAATTCTATGCATTACTATAACATCATCACTATATCCATTATAGGCTCATATAGTCAAGTAGGAAGAATCATGCATCAACTCTAAGACTACACACATAAACACATAGTCATAGTCCAACATGATCACCTAATAATATCAAACCTTCACATTACTAGCATTTAGATAGATATGATAAAATTTCACATAATCACATAAACATATCATCATAATACTTCATGTAGTGCCGACAAGGCAATGATCTTCATAATACTAGGGTAACGCCGACGAGGCTACATCAATTTCAATTAGAGCACATAACACAGCCACAATAAGTGGACCATACCAATCACAACATCATTGAAGTATAATTAAGATAAAATAAATAGAATTAGGAATCTTACCACCAATCCATTCTCACCACTTCAATCCCTAGCTAAATCATAATATTCAATACCGTACGACCCTTACCCATTGCCATGAACATCAATTCAAAGCATAAATCATAAAACTCAACGAAAATAGATTAATTAAACATTAATTTATCAATATAAGACCAATTATATATCTATTGAATACAATTTTTATATCATTAGAAATCCCATAAGAAACTAAATACGAATTCATCAACATCAGACCAATATCAAGTAACCCATAAAGTAGTCTAAAATAATAATTTACATGGTCTGCATGGGTTCATAGGAATAATAGCTTTAAAACATTTCATTAACATCTATTCAATCCTAAAACATTGATTTAAAAATCTTGTATGCAAGAACCCATGGCTAGATCATGAAATTGGACAAATCATGTTTTTGATCATCTTTAAAAATCATTGGAATTGACTCCTTGAAGAAAGAGATTTCTAGAATGAATAAACATACCTTAATTATGTGAATATCCCACAAGATTGATGGAGAAAAAATCGAGAAACCTATCTTCTTCCTTGGAGCTTCCAATCTTCAACAATAGAGGTTTTGGAGAGAGTGAATGGAGAGGTTTTGTTTTGAGTTGAGGGTTTTGCTTTAATTGGTGAGGTTAGGAGTTTAAATAGGTCCTATAACCGTCCATAATTCACCCCTAAATTCCCAATAGACAACTATATTTATTGGACAAATTAACCAACATAAATTTGACTTACAAATGACCAACGAAATCTGGGACTTTACTGCGCGTCGCGGAGATACTTCCAAATCTTATTTTTTGAAAATTCTTGGACAGAATGGTTCGTGACAGCCCCGCGTTGCAGGGACAATTTTTTGCATACTGAGTGACAGCTGTGCGTCGCTCAGCAGCATGCCAAATCTTGGCAGTTTGGCTGCTTCGCTAGCCCATGTTTGGATCCTCCTCGGGGGATCTTTTGATGGTTCTCGGGATGTCGTTCTAGGATTTTTCGACCCTTTGTATGTCAAGATATGCGTAGGAACTCTCGGTACAGAATTTAAACTTCAAACAATCCCCCAAAACATCACTAGAAAATACTACGACAAAATAGTTTAACTTCGACTAGCTTCCGAACGTCTTGGACGTTCTTGTACGTTTGACCTCCAACCACTTCCAAACTCTATATAGTGCCTATGAAAACCATTTTTAACAATTATATTAATTTAAAGCATCATGACACAAGTGATAGGCTCTAGTTCAACTTAGCTCATGTTGAGGGACGTTACAGACATATTACCATAGAGTCATGTTAACATTCATATTAAATAGATCACATATACATAACATACAAAACACTTACCAGTGATCCCATCCCAACCTACAAATGCAATGGTCTTGTAGAGACCCATAACCCCACACAACCAAATGGGTAAGATAGGAGACCATAAGTAAAGCTTTTCTTGATCTAACTTGTAACATAAGTAGTCATCACCTCATATAACAATATAATTCAATCACATTTTCATCATAGTAACAAACTTCATATAAGAGTAACAACATGCATCATAATCATCCTACCTTTCATGTTATCATATTACATAAGAACAATCTCCAATGTTTTCCCTTACAATCAACTTGTGCAATGTCTAGGTAGAGTCCCATACCCCTACCTCTACTAAGTAGACTCCTCAAGTCACCCTAGTAAATGTTCATTTACTTGTCATTCATTTTACATAAGGGAAATACTTCGTAACCGACATAGACCATGTGATCTAAACATGGAATTCGATGTCATAAAACCCAACACCGAAAGAAGGTGGTCAATCGGCTAAAGTAGAACCTAACATGACATACCTTTCTAGGTGGATCCACTATCTAGTATCCTATGGTGGAAACATAGTTCAAGAACTAGAAGATGTATTAGACACCCACAGTTCCACATTACATGGAAGCCTCAATTTCGTGTGAGTCATTTTGAACCTATCTTCAAACTAGGGAAGGGACACCTCCCATATCTAGTTCTTCGGTTCTTATCTTAAGTCCCTTTCTTGAATAAACTTTTAGTTGTATGTTATCATAAACTTATCATACGTCATAGGAGTTTAAATCCTTGTATGAACATGACCATGAGATCTTTAGAATTAGATAAGAATTTCCTTTCATTCTAACCCTTCATTGTGAGATTGACATAAAATAGTCATCTTGTGTAAAGCATACAAGAGAATATCGTAACTTGCATTTATCGTGTTCTTTTCATGATCTCAAAAATAACATGTTCATAGCAAGCATATACACATAACGACATCATACATACTTCGATAACATAGCATCATGATTTATAGTCTAACATAAACATTGTTGAGTAATCATAACTTTAGAAGACTTACCTCCTGCTTCCAAGAACCTTATTCAAGAACTTAGTGCAACTTACAACATTCATAATCATGACATAGTGAAATAATCAATAGCATAACAAAGAACTACTCTACAAATCATACAAAAGATCAGTTTATAATGTAGTGTAAAGGAAAGGGTCATTTAAGAGTTTATTCTAGTCTTAGTTCCAATACCTACGATTTCATATTGTCAAATAGTAGAACAATCATACGAAACCATAATCTAGATAAGAAAATTATTCTCACGAAATTCAAACATAAATAAACGCATACTCATCAATTCGTGTGAAATAGACCATAGAAAATATTTACTCTTCATTGAAAATCATAACTCTACGGTTAGGAATAAAATCCGTTTTGTAGAGTAAAAACCCTATTATTTGAAGTTCTTGAAAAATAATCTTGAAAGGAACTCTTGGGGAAAGGAATCCCAAGAGTTAAAACCCATACCTTATAGAGGAATAATCCACAAAAATTGGATGAGAAAGTTGAAGTCTTCGTCTTCTTCCTTAATCTCTTCTTGTTCTTGAATGGAGTTTGGGAAGGAGAGCGTTCTTGAGAGATGTGAGAGGAAACTTGTTTTAATCTGATTTGGACGTGCAAAAGTGGTCTAAAATTACCTAATACCAAATATAGTCGTCCCATGAATTACCTGAAATATCCTCCACTTAAATAGGTCTTTTTAAGATGTTAAATTACCAAAAATACGACTTTAACGATTCTGGGAAGTAGTTGCTCGTCGCGGGGCCAAATCCCGTCCTTTTTATTAATATTTTAGTTGAGGTAGTGAGGTGCGTGTCAGCCTCTTGTCGCGAGGCTGTCTCTCATATCTTGAGGAAGAGACCTGTGTGTGAGGCTCGTGTCGCACGCTTTGCCTCCAATTCTGCCTGCTCGCAGGCTGCCAGGCAGCCTGCCCACCCATGTTTGGGTCCTCCCTAAGGACCCTTCGGGTGGTCCTTGGGGTGTATTTACCGAACGTTTGGACCCTTTGTACTACATACTACCTATAAAAGGTCTTTTTACAAGTTTTGGACTTTATTTGACACTTCTAAACCTTCCCCAAACATAAGGAAGTCAACTAGTTTGAATTAGCCAGTTTCTGGACGTCAAGGTCTTTCTTTGTCGTTTGGGTCTAAACTTTTCCAAATGAGTTTATTATATTAATATATGTCTGGAAACATCATTTAAACATTATTTAATATATTATTATAGGTGTGGAAACATCATTTTAAGCATTTCTGGAGTGTTAACATTTTTTATCCTTAAAACTCTATTCATCAAGGAGCCCAACATTCAAAGATGTTTTCTAAAGTTTTCAATGATGAATTGTCAAATTTCATGATCTACACATGGGTTATTTCATTAAAGGTTTTTAAGCATTGAATATTCATTTTATTGTTATTATATTGATGATTTTAACACAATTAACCTCTGAACCCATGTAATTGATGAACCCTAGTTTTTGAATACTTTATGATAACTAAATATTGACATAATGTTTATGAATTATGATGTAGCGTTCTATGGATATTTAATGATTTAAGAATTGTATTCAATAAATATCTACTTGGTCTTTGATTATATATCTATGTTGAATTAACCTAGTTTAATTGAGTATAATGATTTATGCATTGAATTGATGTTCATGGTCATGGGTAAGGGCCTTATGGTATTGAATTGGGTGATTGACCATTGGATTGAGGTTTTGAGGATGGAGTGGTGGTACGCTGCCCTAATTCCTTTCTTTTTATGTTAATTATACTTCAATTGTGTTGTGATTTGGATGAACCACTTAGGGTGGCAATGTTATGTGCTTAACTTGTGATTGATGTGGGCTTGTCGGTGTTAGTTTATGTATTATGATGATCACTGACTTGTCCGCAACTACTTAAAGTAATGTGGTTATTTGTAAAGTTGAGTATGTGAAGTATGACTATATCTAACTACATGTGAATCAATGTGAAAGTATATATGATTTCTTCTATTGAAGTTATCTAGGTGATCAAGTTAGACTATGACTATGGCTTTGTCTGTATAGTCTTAGGGTTGATGCTTGGTTATTCCTACTTGATTATATGAGTCTACGATGGTATTATTGATGATGATATTATAGTGTATATGATGACTTAAAGATGATTATAGTTGTTCCTATGTGCTTCTAGAATGTCATGTAATATGTGTTAAAGTGAAGTATGTGGTGTCTTGTCTTGGTTGAGTTGTGTCCCTTACTTAATGCATGTATGAATTTGAATATGTGATGTCTTGACTTAGGATGATAAAGCCTCTTAGTCGTGTATGTATAAGTGACATGAGACCTTATATTATATTAAGAGAGTCCTTTATGTGAAACCTTGAAACTAGTGGTAAGGTTATGAATGTTGAAGTCGAAAGCCATAATTGTATCCTTCAGAGTAAAGGAATGATAGAGTTAAGGTTGATTGTCTGGAATGATATCATATCAAATCTTAGGAAAGTCATCATGAGATTCTTGTCTCCATTGTAACGTCACACTAGAGGACCTCTTTGGTAGGGCAAATGTAATTGGGTTATGAACTTGATATGGAACCCCTTTTTATGAACCGTAATGTGAATTACTCTATGATAATGAAGGTTATCACCGAGTGAGTATTTTAAGAGAAGTAGTTCTAGTCAAATGATGAGACTAGAATACAAAACATGCCCTTATATTCCTTAACCATGTGCCTACATGGGATGTGTCTGAGTTCTAACATTAGCAAGTAAAACACCCTTATCGGAGTAGGTTAGAATTCCGGATTCCATGTCTTGCTCTCATTGTCTGTCGGTTATTGCCTATTCTCATTATGTGGGATACTTACTAGCATTAGAAAAGTTCTATGAGGTTTAGGTGGTGGTGTAGGACACTATCTAGACATTGCACAATAGGCTTTGAAGGTGTTAGTGAGAGTCTCTAGATCTTGTCCAAGACCATTACTTGAATGTATTTATTTGATGTATGAGTGTTAAATGAACTAATGAATGTAATGACTTAAGTAATAAAGTATGTTAAATGAATAAATACTTATCTGGAGTAGCTAAGGGTTGTCTAGTTAAGGTGTGAAGGGGACATAGGAATGGTCACTTCTTATCTTACCTAGATAAGTCTTAAGGATGACTCTAGTTAGGGTAGATGGTTTAGTATGTAGACATGATCTAACCTTAGGTAGTCTTAAGGATTACTTAGGTAATATTTAAGAGGTCAATCATGGACGTTATCTTCTTGATTTACTTATGTAAGTCTTTTTATAGTCTTTGGAAAGAGAATATTATATTACGTATGTTTTTATATATTGATTTAGAATGATTCTATCCTAGGTGTTCTATAGGATCTCTTAAATGTGTTTGTAAGGGATTGTGTGGGCGGTCACATCACAACTCACTCAAGTGAGACTTAGAATCACCTTTGGTAGAAGGATCTCATGTTCATATGTTTGATGTCTTGTAAGTGCGTATGTGTCTCATTATAAGTAGTCTTAAGGATCATTTAGGCATGCCTAGAGAGGTTATATGGGTGCTCTCTCTTTGTGTTGCTTAAGTGAGTCTTAGGATAGTTTTAGTGGGATTATTATGTTCTAGGATGTGTTAAAAGGGAAGGTAAAATACTTCACTGTTAAACTGAAGCAATTCCCTGTACGTTGAATATGGTTTACTGTAATGTTACACTTAAAAATGCTATAATTTAATTAAGTGATTTCTTATGTGTTTCTAAGTTTATAAATATTTTTTTAAGATTATATTATGATATTTATATTAAAATATGCATATTAACAATAAAAGTCAGTTTTGATGATTTTATGTATCATGCAATACTTAGTACATGTGGTTGTACTAATTCCATGCTTTTATCTATCTCTATAGTTGTTGGTAGGTGAGGAGCATTTGGAAGCAAGACGTAGATTATAGAATCATTCAAGTGAAGTTGAAGTATTTCTTCATTTGATTCGAGGGCATATATATATTTTATGTTTCTTATTGAAGTATTGTAATAGACTATGTATTTCTATATTAATATTGTGTATGGGTCGTGTC
Source organism: Solanum pennellii (assembly GCF_001406875.1). Classification (NCBI taxonomy): domain Eukaryota; kingdom Viridiplantae; phylum Streptophyta; class Magnoliopsida; order Solanales; family Solanaceae; genus Solanum; species Solanum pennellii. The sequence goes on from NC_028637.1 coordinate 61,354,076, forward strand.
CAAAGTATTTTTGTGTCTAAGTTTGATGAGTTTGAGACTTAATATTCCTATGATTTTGTATGAAAGAGATTTTAATGACTATGAAATGTTTTTGTGAAAAGATTTAATTCCGCACTACTTTTCACTATGTATATGAGATGATTGATATGTAAGGGCTTGTACAAGACCTCCGAGAGGTCAGGTACGCCGGTTGCAATCCGATATTGATCCTAACTTCTAGTATGTGGTTTTTGGACGTGACAGTCTACAATAAGTTATGGTTGCTTTCACTCTTGGGATTCCTTTCGCCAAGAGGTCCTTCCAAAGATGTTTTCAAATTTTCCCAAAATCTAGGGTTTTCTCTATAAATAGGTCTTTTTTGAAAAAATATATGAATAAATTATGATTAATTAAGGTTTTTTAGGAGGATAATAATGTATAACCGTTTTTGTTCAGTTGAAATTCCCTTGGACCCATGTTCTTCCCCAATTTCATAAATCTTGAATTTGATATGCTTAATTGGTGTGAGATGATGGATATATAAATTCCTTATATTGATGTTAGTTATGTTATTTTTTCATGAATTACCTTATATTATGTGTGATTATGCATTGTTGTGTGATTGAAGCATGAAGTCCCATGAAGGGCAAGAAGGTATGAATGTTGGTTCTTCCTTGAACTAAAGTATGAAAAATGAATTCCTTAGATAGTAATATTGCCTGAGCTAATGTGTTATTGTGGTGTTGATGACAAGGTCCACTTATCCTTAACCCTAAGCACTTTAATTAGCTATGAAGTATGTATGATATGTTATGATTGTTATATGATTGAAAGGTAGTTCTAATGACTATAATGAAATGTTAAAGTGAAAGGATTACTCACTTGCTAGTATTTCTAAAAATTGAAGGACTATTCTCACTTATGAACTCTTACGAGCTATTATAATAAGATGATTACCTAAGGGTCTATAAATGCTAATGTGAACTTTTGTTATGACTAAATATGATTACTAAAGGAAATAGATGTTTAGCACCGAAACGGAATGTAAATGAGATGGGGGTCTCACATTTAGTAAGTCCTTCTCCCACATGGGTTTCTTCACGTTTATCAAGTATGTAATCCCCAAGATATATGTTGTTGAATGAGATTGAAATCCCCATGTTTAGCAATTTAAGGTTTTTAGTAAGAATCTCCTTGTCTCTTAACTATGTTCCCACATAGGGTTCTAATTAGTGGATCAACCTAGATAGCTATATATGAAATGTTACATCTTAGAACGTTGGTGACCCTCTCTTTTAGGCGTGCGAGTAGAACACCTGATTCCATGTAGCTCTAATGGTCTATGTTAGTTATTGCAACCATTTGCCTGATGTAAAATTAAATGAATGAACTCTCAGTAGGGCTTTCTTAAGGGGTTCTACATAGTGAAAGGGAGTGTATATGACTTCCCTTACACATTGCGCTTGTGGGATCCTAAGAGATGGTTGTGGTAAGAGTTATTTCTATACTATGTTGATTATTACTTAACTATGGTAAGCTATGTAAGATCATTATGGTGAAGTATGATATAATTATTGTTTGTATGAAGTGGGTTGCTCAATGTAATACTCAGTTTTGGATAGGGTTCTGGGATTCTATTCTTTGGATTCACAAGTATTGCTTTGCTGGTCTACATGTTGGGATGAATTATGATACTTACTTTGTGTGCATATTGGGTTTACTTGATAAAAAACATGTTTTGACTAAAATATCTCTTTAAGCATGTTTTGATGGTTTTTATACAGAGTAGTCATACTTAGTACATGTGTTGTACGAACCCATATTTTCTTCCCTTTTCCCAAACATTGTAGGTTCGGGCTTTTAAGGACTCAAGGTCACTTCTCAAAATACATGGACTCGCTTTTCCAAGTTGTTGAATCCTCATGTCCGAGGACAAGAGCCTATGTTCTTGCTTTTAGTTCTTTTGTTATGTTGGATGACATTGTTGTTATTTCCTATTTTTAGAATTCCTATTGATTTAAAGGATAAGCCTTGAATTTTGATACATTTATGTCTAGATTGTACGTTGTGACGAAGTTAGTTTTTACTTTCATATGTGAAGTGAAGTTGAACTTCCAAAGTAAAAGTTTTTAAAATTTTCCGCATTTTTTATTGTATGAAGAATGCAAAGGGCTTCTATAAGACCTATTTGAGGTCAAATACGCCTGTAAATACTTAAGGGTGCTCTCTGTCCTTACACACTTGGTATCAGAGCATATGGTTGAAATCATTTAGGATTGATGTCCGAAAATACCATGTTGAGTAGAGTTATATTTATGGGTATGAGCGCCACTCTTATTATTGAGAGACTATGAGATGCATAGGAACTTTAACTCTTGATATTCATTGGTCGTGCCTAATAATCTTAACTCTATTTACTCCTTTCTTCTAATCCTTCTCTTGTGTTTATAGGCAATGAATACAACACAGACAAATTCTAGGAGGGCCACTGAAGGGAATGTGAATGAGGCGGTTTCCCCTCAAGATCCTCAAAACCCTCAAGTTCCTATTGAAGAAGGAGCTATTTCTAATATTGAGATAAGGGAGGTTATTCATATGTTTACTCATGTGTTAGCCACTCAAGATTCTAGGGACACTAGGGTTAAAGTGAACTCCAATGCTAGCACTACCGCTTCTAGGATTAGGGATTTCACATGGATTAATCCCCCTACTTTCTTTAGCTCCAATATGGAGGAGGACCAGCAAGGGTTCATTGATTAAGTGTTCAAGGTTCTATATGCTATGGGTGTGTCTTCACAAGAAAATACGAAGCTAGTCGCCTATCATCTAAAAGATGCTCAAATTTGGTATGAACAGTGGAAGGTGGAGAGGTCTGTAAGAGAAGGTTCAGTTCATTGGTCATCATTCAAGATGACTTCCCTGAATAGGTTCTTCCCTTTGGAATTAAGGGAGAGGAAAATGCAATAATTCCTTAATCTTCGTCGAGGGGGTATGAGTGTGAACGAGTATAGCCTTAAGTTCACTAACTATCCAAACATTCTCCTTACTATGGTGGCAGATTCTAGGGCTATGATGAATAAATTTATTATGGGGTTACCCGATCTTGTGGTTAATGAATCTAGGTTGGATATGTGTATTCCTAGCATGGACAAAGCTTGTCTCATGGTTCATGACAAACAACTCGATGAGCAAAAGCTTAAGAAAGTTGGAAGGCGTTGAAATGGATAAAGGTCGAAGATGGAAATTATTGCAAATCTAGGTTTGAGGTTTAAGAAAAGACAAGGTTCCAAAAGATTTTTGCAAACCAAGGTCCTCCTAACACCCCAAGGGTCGACAAAGGTAAACTATCTAATCCCTACCCACAAGAAGGAAGAGGCGGTGCTTCTTATATTGAGAAGCCTTTTTGTGCAAAGTGTGGTAGAAAACAAGAAGGTGTAACGACCAACAAGTACACCCTAGAAGAAAGGAGCACTCTTGAGTCGTCAGAAGGCACACTTGACATTTTGGAGGTCTTGTACAAGATTCTTAACTATGATTCATTACATAAGATATGAAAAGTAGTGCGGAATTAAAACTTTTCAAAAAAACAATAATAAGAAACATCTTTTATAAAATACTAAAGAATAAGTCTCATCGTCACAAGACAACTTAAAGACACAACATAAATATCTTAAAGTCACATCCCTTTACATTGAAAAAAATACATAATAAGTCTTATAGAAGTCTTAAAGCAGAACTAAGGAAACATACACTATGTCCTCGAATATATGAGAACATACTGAGTCTTAAGAGAGTAAACTTACCAAGCCTTGCCTTCTAAACTTCCACTTGCCTCCAATCTATCCATAAAGAGTAAAGAAAAGTATTGGGTTATAACAAACATTGTACTAAATATGGCATTATGCAAAAACACATGTAAAAGAGGACATTTTAGTTGGAATAAATCTTTCATAATATATAAGTAAAACCTTCGTGAATATAGTAATAAAAACAAATAAATCATCATTTAGAACATAAGGTAAAACTTCCATAATTTTAACACAAGAATACACTTTACAGTGAACTCATTAGACCTTACAATGAACTATTTCCATTACAACTTACAGCGAACTCATTTCCCTTGAAGTTTCCCTATCCTATGTTATCCTAGGACTCACTAAGGTAATAAATGAAGAAACCGCCCATACAATCCCTTCAATACACACCTAAGTGATCCTCAAGACTACCGACGATAAGATTACTTCACACGGGTAACAAGCCCACACTAACCATCAAAGACACTAGAGGAACATACTTGCATTTAAACACTTCACATAAGAATCCTTCTCCAAGACAACCCCAAAATTACACATAGTGCAATGTGAAAGTAGCATCCCATACTACTACTCCCATTAAGTTCTTCTTGAAGATTCCCTTAGATTAGGCACACCACATTAATCATTCATAAACTTCATCATACAATGCATAATAATAAGATGCTTTCTTAACTATAGACATTAAGCCACATAACTTCATCCACTTCACATAATGACCTGTTCATACATTTCATATAGACACACCAAGACTCCCTTTAAATGTCTACTTTTGCAATGAGTAGATAGCGTCCCATACCACCACCACCCAAAGTAGAACACCATTTGGAAGACTTAGTTTATTACATTATTTTGTGGGGGTTTGATTTAACTGACATAGACCATAATATGGAATCCCGGTATTAACCCCTACTGGATGAGGGATCCCGCCTTGCCTAAGGTAAGGTAATTCTTTAGCTGTTACATGGATTATCCATTGCCTACTCCTATGCCAGTGCATAGTTAAGGGTTTAGAAGATTACTTTCAAGTAACTCATTCTCTACTAACAAGGAGTACTCATAAAAAGAGTTACATTGGATACAACATCTCAACTCACGAAGTGTAACCATCCCTTCTTCAAATCCTCTCATTACTAAGCATAACTCCCCCACGGAGTCTTAAAATACATTCATTACTATTCGTTAAGGGATAACTAATGGACACCACGTCACAACTCATGAATGGTACCCATCCCCCAACCTATAATAGAAAGCTTTTCGGTATAGTGAGGTTGCTACTAAAGACTTCATCTCAACTCATGAAGAGTTCAACCCAAAACTCCTTTTTTCATACTATATGAATAGTAGGGATGGTCGAGCCACTTCATCTCTACTCATGAAGAGTGTCCACCCTACAATTCCCAATTCGCATTCATTAACTTCATTTATTCGTTCATAATGTGTGTGCGAGTACCTGTCAGCACACCTTTCACATAATTAACATTTTCAAAACCTTGAGTCCTAAACATGCTCATACCCTCATCCATCATGTTTCACACACTAGCATGCTTCACATAAATATATTCTTCACTTAGGCATAACATCATAAAGATATACATTTCAATGTCCTAAATATATCCTGCATAAACAGCACAATCATCATATCACTTCACATTCTATGCCTTCAAGTCCATAATCAAAATACACACATTTATACAATATAATCATGTACTTTAAGTAAACACCGCCACCAAAGGTGGACCATACAAGTCAAGAGCATTTCAAAATAAGAGTTAAGCAATACAACCAACTTACCATGCATCCAAACTTTCACAACCTTTTCTCAATTTCTCCAATTACTCATTATAAAATAGTATTTAAGGAAGTAACTAATCAAAATATAACATTAAGATATTCGACTCTAACAATTTCTGACATTTTCTAGATATACACACTAAACCAACTTCATAAGCTAAATGTTGGAAATATGCATGAACATGGGTTCATTGGGATTTTGACATCAAAATCATCAAGTAACACTAAAAACAACTTATTTCAATTATTAAAACATTTTCATGCAAAAAGACTAATTCTTAGAGTCAAAAATAGAAGAAATTGGAGTTTGAAAACCCTTTTTGAAATCTCTTTTAAGTGGCTCCTTGATTGAAAGAAAGTTCAAGGATATAATACCATAACTTAATATGAATAAACCCCCGATATTTTGTGAAAAAAACGCCCAAAACCTTCAACCCTAGCTCAACCTTGAGTTCTAGCTTCAATGGAGTTTGAGAGAGCGTTTGGGAGAGAAGAACTTTTTGAGGGTTTTGAAATTTTGATTTCTAATTGAGGGTTTGGGTTTTTGGTTTCTAAATGAATGTATAATGACCTAAAAATCATTATATAACACACACCCAAAGTACCCAAAACACCCCTACATTAAAAGGACGTTTTTAGACAAGTCAAACTTCACTTAAATTTTTGGAATTATCATCGGAAAACAAGTCCACGACACGGAGCTGCTCCCGCAAAATTTTTGAAAATAAATTTTGATACAGGGGAGTCCGCGTCCACGTCACAGACCAATATTTTGTCCCCGGGTGCACCAAGTCCGCGATGCGGACTGGTTCCCTTCTTGTGCAAATACTTGCTGTCTTTTGGCATCTTGCTTTGCCAAAAGGTGGGGTCCCTTCATGGACTCCTAGGGCTATCCTTGGGGGTCAAAGATGGATGTTTTTACCCAATATACTTCATTTTACTTATTTCAATTGTTTTGACAAGTTTTAGACTCCATAAAACACATAAAACACATACAACATACAAGAACACACTAGCTCACACAAAAGGCCAGTGACTAACTGTAAAGTCTTGGTCATCCCTTGATGTTTGACTTCCAAACTTTATTAACTTACTTCTAATGCTAAAACACATCCTTTTAACTCATTATTAACCTATGGAACACATGCAAATATCTATTTAGACCTATTTCATTACGAGGGTCTTTACAAAAGGCAAGTGACTAACTGATATGGGTAATTTCTATATTTGTGGTAAGAGTGGTCACATGAAGAGGTACTTCCCTATGTTAAAGGCTCAAGGAAGTAAAAGTTCTCAAACACAAGAAAGTGGTACAAATTCTGATTCTCCTAAGAAGAATCGCTTCTATGCTCTCCAATCCCCAAGTGATAAAAAGAGCTCTTCGGATGTTGTTACCTTTATGTTGCAAGTATTCTCAATAAATGTTTATGCATTGTTGGACCCCGGGGCCACTTTGTCTTTTGTAAATTCTTTAGTGTCTATAAATTTGATATGTTTCTCAATGTCTTAGATGAACCATTTTCGGTTTCTACCTAGGATGGTGACTTTGTAGGTTCTAAAATTGTTTATTGGGGTTGGCCCATATCCTTGACCAATAGTGTCACATTCGTTGATTTTGTGGAACTTGATATGTTAGACTTTGATGTCATATTGGGGATGATTGTCTTCATTCTTATTTTGCGTCCATAGATTGTAGGACCCAAATTGTGAAGATTCAATTTCGTAATGAACCCTCTTTAGAATGGAAGGGGGGAAAACTCAACACCAAGAAGTCAAATTATTTCATGTGTAAAATCTCGGAAGTTTATTTCTAAGGATGTATCTATTATATTGTGACGGTCAAGGATCTTGAGTATGAGAATCCTCTTTAAAAGTTTGTCCCCGTAGTGAAGGATTTTTCGAAAGTCTTTCTCGATGACTTTTATAGAATTCCTTTCCAACGGGGAAAGATTTCGGCATTAAGTCATTATCGGATAAAAAAACCCTAAGCAATCCCTCCATACCGAATGGCCCTGAGCAATTCGAAGGAACTATAGGCACAACTCAAGGATTTTTTAGATAAGGATTTTACTCAACCAATTGGACAAGGTCACTACAAAGAATAAGTATCAAATCCCTAGGATTGATGATTTGTCCATGCGAGCCGGGCTAATACTAAACAAAAAGATACCCTCCTCAAAAGGGCCTGAAATCAAAGACCCAGTCAGGGCAAGGTGGAAGATACTTTCAAAAATTCACTTGAGGTTGGGTTATCACCAACATAGGGTGAGGGGTGTAGATTTTCCGAAAATAGCCTTACGAACAAGATATGGTAATTTTGATTTCATAGTAATGTCCTTTGGTCTCACAAATGCCTCAGTGGCTTTCATGGACCTCATGAATCGAGTTGTTAGAAGTTATTTTCATTGTTTGTGATTGTCTTTATTGACGACATCTTTATATACTCTACGAGCGAGATTGATCATAAGAACCATTTGAGGATTGTATTGCAATTGCTCAAGGATAATCGACTTTTCACGAAATTTGGTAAACGTGAATTTTTGTTGAAATCGGTTGCTCTTGTTGGTCAAATTGTATTTGGTGAAGGAATAGAGGCCGATTCAAGAAAGACGGATATGGTCAAAAGTTTGCTTAGACCTTTGATTCCTACCAACATCTGAAGGTTTTTTGGTTTGGATGGGTAATATAGGAGGTTTGTGAGGGATTTTCATCTATCGAATCACCACTAAAGACCTTGAACAAAAATAATTCCAAGTTCGAAAAATTAAAATCATGTGAAAAAAAGTTTCCAATTGTTTTAAAAAAAAACTCACGACCGCTCCGGTGTTGACATTCCCCAAGGGTACCAAAGGTTTGTATTTTATTATGACTATTTTCGAGTGGGTTTGGGTTGTGTCCTTGTGCAACATGGTATGGTAATAGCTTATGACTCAAGACAACTCAAGGCGCATGAGAAGAACTATCCAACTCATGACCTTGAACTAGTGGCAATAGTTTATACTTTAAAGATTTGGATACACTATCAATATTGGGTACATGCTGATGTGTTTACCGACCACAATATTATTCAATATGTTTTTAGCTAGAAAAAATTGAATCTCAGGTAAAAAAAGTGGTTGGAACTCATGAAAGATTATGTCATGAGTGTCTTTTACCACCCTGGAAAATCCAATATGGTTGTGAATTCCTTGAGTCATGTATCTATGGGTAGTGTGTCGCATATCGAGGAAGAGAAAAGGGAGTTAGCCCCTGATGTGCATAGGCTAGCCCTGTTGAGTGTCTAACTATTGTCTAACTAGAATATTTCCTAAAAGGGGGTGTCATGATCCTTCATAATTCTCAGTTATCGGTTGTTGTTGATATGAAGTCTGAGCAACATCTTTACCCCATCTTGATATATTAAAAGAGTTTGTTCTAAACAAATATATAAAAACTCTCTCTTGTGGATAATATGGGGTGCTTAAGACCCAAAGGAGGTTATGTGTACTGGATGTGGGTGGCCTAAGGGAAACAATCATAGAGGAGGCCCATGGGTCCCGATATTCCATCCATCCGGGGGCTATCAAAATGTATCGTGACTTACCTGAGATTTGTTGGTCAAACAAAATGAAAAGGGACATAGTGAACTTTGTGTCAAGATCCCCAAATTCCCAATATGTCAAAGTCAAGTATCAAGGACTGGAGGTCTAAGTCAAGATATTGATATCCCACTTGGAAGTGGAAAGATGTCAATATGGACTTCGTGGTAGGGTTGCCTCGTACCCATAGGCGAAATGACTCCATACGGGTCATTTTGGATAAATTGACTAAAACGGCCCATTTTATTCCCGTCAAGGTTTGGTTTTAAATAGAAGATTATGCTAGGTTGTATATTAAGGAGATCGTAAAGTTACATGGGATCCCTTTGTCGATTATTTCGGATAGAGGTTCCCAATTTACTCCTCACTTTTGGTCTCACAAATGCCCCAAAGATTTTCATGGACCTTATGAATCGAGTTTTTAGAAATTATCTTGATATGTGTTATATTGTATTGATTGATGACATCTTGATATAACATAAGAGTGAGAATGATCATACGAACCATTTGAGGATTCTTGTTCAAGTCTTCAAGGGTAATTGACTTTTCGCTAAATTTGGAAAATGTGAATTTTTGTTGAAATTGGTTGCTTTTCTTGGTCACATTGTCATTGGCAAAGGTGTAGAGATCGATTTCGAGAAAGATGGATGCGGTCAAAAGTTTGCTTAGACCTTTGAGGCCTACCGACATCTGAAGTTTTTTGGTTTTGGGCGGGTAATTAGGAGGTTATCAATGAATTTTCATCTATCTCATTACCATAAATGGACTTGACTCAAATGAATTCCAAGTTCAAATGGTCAAAATCATGTGAAAAAATCTTCAAATTATTGAAAGATAAACTCACCACTGCTCCGGTGATGACCTTTTCGGAGGGACTAAAAGGTTTGTAGTATATTGTGACGCTTCCTGAGTGGTTTTGGGTTGTATCCTTATGCAACATGGTAAGGTAATAACTGATGCCTCAATGAAACTCAAGGTGCATAAGAAGAACTATCCAACTCATGACCTTGAACTAGTGGTTGTAGCTTTTGCTTTAAAGATTTTGAGACACTATCAATATGTGGTTCATGTTGATGGGTTTATGGACCAAAAGATTCATCAATAAGTTTTTAGCCAAAAAGAATTGAACTTGCGTCAAAGAAGGTTGTTGGAACTCTTGAAATGACTATGACATGATTGTCCTTTACCACCCCGAAAAAGCCAATGTGGTTGCGGATGCCTTGAGTCCTGCATCTATGGGTAGTGTTTCACATGTCGAGGAAGTGAAAAGAGAATTAGACCCTGATGTGCATAGGCTAGCACGGTTGGGTGTCTGATTAGAAGATTACCCAAAAGGCGGTGTCATGATCCGTCACAATTCATAGTTATCCATTGTTTTTTATGTTAAGTCTAAGCAATATCTTTACCCAATCTTGATGGAATTAAAAGAGTCGTTCTAAACAAATCTACAAAAAAATTTCTATCTTGGCGAATATGGGGTTCTTAAGCACCAATGGAGGTTATGTGTACCAGATGTTGATCTAAGTGAAACAATCTTAGAGGAGGCCCATGGGTCCCGATATTACGTCCATCCAGGGGCCATCAAAATGTGTCGTGACTTACTCGATATTTATTGGTGGAACTAAATGAGTGACGACCGTATTGTAGACCCTAGCCGAAACCGTCATCGTTGACCTCTTAGAGGTTGCAAACAAGCCTACATACATCATTGTTACATCGTCTAGGTTCATTTTAGCCGAAAATTTGAAACTTTTTGTTACTTGAAGTACACATAGACTTCATATTAGGGTACATTATAATCATATAAGATTGTTCTACATCAGTTCATAATCGTTCACCACATCCATCTTGCACCAAGATACTCAACTGAATGAAATAGTCATATCATAAAATATAAAATTGCCAGAATGGAACCAATACAAATGTTTGAAAATAATTGAGAAAGAAATGATAGTGGAACAGGCTCCACTAGCTCAAGCCTACATCTAAGCTAGAATATAACGGGAAAGCTTCCTCGAAAGCATGAGGGCCTACAAAGTCCAGATGAATGCTCCACGTCCGGATAGCTTCAACGTCGTCTCATAAACTCTAGCATCCACCTGTGCCTGCACCTAAAAGTAACGAGTTGTATGGGATTAGTACACACTTGTACTAAGTATGGCTATATGCAAGAACACACCAAGGACATGCATGATCAAAAAGAGCTCTCTCCTAACGATATGAATTATTGAAAGTCAAGTTAGTGGACTTGCCAAAATCGGATTAGAAAAGTCATAATATGAGAGTAACATGCATCATCATATGTAACATATTGCACACAACACATAACATATTGCTTATTAGCACATTAAATATTTCATATAATTTGTCCATATGCCATGAGACCTTGGAATCATGGACTTGAACTTAGGACTTCCTAAAATGAGGGATTAACATATGAGACCTCAACTAGGGAGCCTTCTTTAGCAAACACAGAGTCTTCTTCATTCATTCATACATACTTTATTTTCATTCGTTCATAAGCTAGTGTAAACACCAGCCATACCTAGGATTTAGTTTAAGACTTTCATCGGGTTCGCTGTGCAATGACAAAGAATGACCTAGTGTCATTTCTTAAGTCTAGCACACCTCTACATTATCCTATATGTGCATTACTTGAGGCTCACCTCATTCTTTCTTTGGTAACATTAACCTTAACCGACATAGATCATGTGATCATCATGAAATCCAGTGTTTAACCCCACACCGAAACGAGGTGGAATCACCTGGCAATGTGAACCAAAGCATTCTATCATATATAGGGAATCAAACCCTGCTAGAACCCTATATTGGCAGTATAGGTTCAAATACTAGGAGATATAAGGAGAACCATACCCGTCTGGACGGACAGTCTCATCTCATAAGAAATACACGAACCTCTGTCTTCCCAAAAGAAGAAATCGCAACTCATAGCTAGCCTATCAGTGCTATGTATAAAGTTCCATTACAGTCAACTCATACATCATAGAAATTGGCTTCTAGCATGAGGCATCATAACTCATTAGATGATTTCTCATCTCATTATTACGTATTAAGTGTTAATTGTCCTTACAATTACATATAGAGTGTCATTGAGACTTGTCTCTTAATATTCATCACTCTCTGACTTGAGTACTTTTGGTGACCTTATATAGGCGTAGGTACAATTTGTCTCACTTGCACTAGCTTCATATTATAATGCCACCCTGTTCTCTCTTAACATCTTTTCGTTTCATCTTTACTCACCTTTCATTATTTGGTCATCGTATAACATACATATGCTCTCTTGGAGTTTACCTTGAGGGACATTGATTTAGGCGTAGATAGAGCTTGTCTCACTTTTACTAGCCTATCCTCATGTATCCACTCTTTCTTTGCTTATTCAACGTTTAGTATATATATACTCTCTTAGAAATTTCATTAAGTGACACTGATTTTGAGGCGTAGATGCATCTTACTTCACTTGCACTAGCCTATAATCATGTAGTCACTCTTTTATTTACATATTAATTATGAATTCATTTTTACCACTTTCTTTTGGAGTATGCTTGAGATTTGACATTACATCATTCTACACTCCCCTTGCATGAATATTCATTTCGTCATATGACAATGCACTTGTCCTTTTAGTATATTTTACACTCTTACATAAACCTCCTAGGTTCACATCATTTCATTACATCCATCTTAGGTTTGCTTACTTTTAAACGTACGCTGGGCTTATGGATCCATACGTACAAGCCATGAGGCTTCATTCATAATTCGTCTAAGTGACTCATACTTACCCAAGAATGTGTGGTACAAGACTTACTCATCTAGTTGGTATGCCAAGATCTTGATTTCGACTCTTAGAGGCAGCATTCATTATATATTTGTTCACGTACGACTTATATGTCAATATGGAATTTGGCAAGGGAACCAAATTTCAAATCCCTTGAGCAACACTTAATATTAAATTAAACTTGGTACTTGCATTTTTCAGATTTGGGGGACCCTAAGTCGATCCCCATAACCCCCATAATATTTTCTTTCTTTTCCCTCCTCTCTTTCTCGTTTAAGGCAAAGTGATTGTGGTATCAATCCCCCACAAACTCATTTTTTTATCTTAATTTTTCGCTTAATTTTTTCCAAGAGGTTGTGGGTTCAATCCTTACTCACCTCATTTCATTTTTCGATTTTATATTTCTCTTAACTCTCTCGTCCATTCAAGAGGTTGTGGGTTCAATCCCCACTCACCTCATTTACTTTCTTGCATTTTTTCCCCCTAATTCTCTCCTCTATTCAAGAGGTTGTGGGTTCAATCCCCAATCACCACATTTTGTTTTTCTCCTAACTCTCTCATCTATTCAAGAGGTTGTGGGTTCAATCCCCACTCACCACATTTAATTTTCATTTCGTTTTTCTCATGGACTTGTTATGTATTTTGCATTTGGTGATTTTGGGTTCAATCCCCAATGACCTCACAGTTTTTAAAAAAATTTAAAACATACATAAATTTGAAATTTATTGGCCGAGACCAACATTTCCAGCAAGCTGGAAATTTAATCTCTTACGATACATATATCTCTCAAGTTTTTATGTGCATTTTTGGAGTAATTTAGGTCATATTTTTCCAGTAACATTACCCTTATATGAACATCACATATTTAACATTTTCATACACGAAAACTCACCATTTTTAAAATGCAAATTTAAGGCAGCAACATAGTTAATTTACAGCACACACATGCTCAAACTTTTAAATTAATACACTTCTCCGGAATCCATATTTCATTCCTTAAATAATTTCAAAATACACATTCAACACATAATCACAACTAGACCTAAAATTATCTACCAGATGACATTCCAACGCATACTTTGAATCTTTCAAAGGATCTAATGACATGGGCATGCAACGGGAACAACCTTAGTTTCTCAATCTGAATTTAAACTGAACTTAGGGGTCTCTTGGAAAGGTACCAAGAGAGAAGCGAACCCATACCTTAATGTCGTTCAACAGTTGTTTCAATGCTGCCCATTCCCACGACACCACTACCTCACCACCAAAATCCCAAACCCAATCCGTCGCGAAGAATGTTGTTGATTTTCGTTTTTAGCTTAGCCTTTCGTTTGTGTTTTTGTGTGTAAGTTCTTCAAGAGTGAAGAAATATTATTTTCAGTTATTTTTCTGATAAAAAACGTGACAATGAGTGTGAGAGACATGAGAATGAGAGGATTAGGATTAGGAGAGTTAGGTGGAGACTTAGTTAAAGTAAGACTCCTCATAATTACTATTCTTATTATTAATATTATTATTATTATTATTATTATTTATTAAAAATCTGATGTTACTTTTATTAAATCAGCAAATTAAATATTAATTAATTTAACTAATTCACTAGATACCATATATAAATTAAATCGTTGGTTCCACCAAGGTTCGAACCATGGTGGACCAAGATTTCGCTCAAAAGGTCAATTTTAGCCCATCCTACCCGGATTTCCCCTCCACCATATTAATTTATTAATTATTTAAATATTTAGGGTAATTACAATACTAACATTAGCATGGAAAAGACCATTTTACCCTTAGACCCCCTAAACTTAAGATTACCCCTTTTTAAGTCCAGTTAAGATTCATCCTGGTAAATCTTCATATTCAGGTGCTCTACATGGCTGGACCCAACCTAGCCTAGCTCAACTAATTCACCAAGTTATTTGGCTTGGATGTTGCAAGGGTTCAAAGGTCTGTTTCTACGCGCATCAATCCGTGTGAACCCAGTCTAATCGTAGGCATTCTAGATACATTAAGCATTACTTAGCATAGTAATTTTAGGGTTGTTACATTATCCCCCCCCCCCCCTTAGGAACATTCATCCCTGAATGACACTACACATCATTTTAAAGTAAAGAGTGTGATTTTAGAAAATAATTTAATATATTTGAGACTTTTGTCTTTGTGAGTTTCAATTTCACACTTACTCTGAATAATGTATATTAATCAAGCTTATTTGAAGCTTCATATTTGAGATTGAGGAACTTCCTTCACAATCTCACATAGTTTGATGCACCTCACAACTCATGCAACACAAAAATAATGTCCACTCAATACAAAAAAAGCAACATGACATGCAAACATGGATTCATTTTAACTCACATAGTACAACTATTACACATACGATTTTGGACTTACAACACCAAGTCGACTATTGCACTAAAACATAGAGTTTCTTAAATAAAACCAGCCTTAGGAGGAGTATATCTAACCCCTTAGATAACATCTTGTTGGCCTTAAGATTTTAAATTGTATGGCTTTGTTTGATTGATCCACACCATGCCCACTTATACCCTATCTCATTTGGCAACTGAAACCTCACTACCCTTGTTTGATAGTCTATGGTATCGTAACACTTATAGAAAAAATCCATACCTAAGCTATTCAATGCTTTTTTTTATTGGTGAATATCTTATTTACATATTAGTAAGTTGGTGCACATCCTTGAAACCTTGTAGCAGGTTTGCATTAATAGACAAAGGAACTTCTTCTTAAACTAGTCTATTCAAAGCATACAACCTAAATAAACACATAAGTTACATAAGACAGCAACTAACATGATGACTCCAACATAATAACTTCATACTAGTGCATAAAAC
The DNA here is from genome assembly GCF_001406875.1 of Solanum pennellii. Classification (NCBI taxonomy): domain Eukaryota; kingdom Viridiplantae; phylum Streptophyta; class Magnoliopsida; order Solanales; family Solanaceae; genus Solanum; species Solanum pennellii. The sequence continues at coordinate 61,369,893 of NC_028637.1, forward strand.
CATACACATGAAAAACTAATTTAGGCTACATACCTGAGACATCACCAGAGATGTCTTCCCCTACCCCCTAGAATTGAGTGCAAAGAATTGTTATCTCTTTGGAGCCTCTTCACTTGAACCATTCGGTTGAAATTTCTCCTATCTTTTTCTCAACCTCTCATACACGGACAATTCTTCATCATGTGACCCGGTTTGCTACAACTGTAACAAGAATTAGAGCCCCTCCTACACTCTACTCCATGAAGATTGCCAAACTTCCTACAAGGTGGTCTCTCCTAAGGTATATCTACTTCACTTTTTCACTTAACTCTGGGCTCGAAATCTCTATCATAGCGACCCTTGGATGAACTTGACTCCCCTTTGTTGGAGAGTCCTTTCTAAACCTAGGCTTATCCCTGATTTCAGTACTACTCTTCCTTGAAAAATTCTTCTCAGCTTGCCTTGACCTGTTCTCTACCCTAGTATGCTTTCTTTTCCTACTTTCCTCCACTTGTTGGACATGGACCATAAGCCTGAAAAGGTCCATACTATCACGCATCATAGCTGCCCTAAACTCCTCGAGATCCTCATCAATCTTAGATCCAGTGTAAATGGGTGGATTCATCCTCATGAAGTCCCTTAACCAGTTAACCATGGTGCTGGAACGTGGGTTCTCCCTGGGAACACCTTGTTGCTCTGCCTGGGCTGTTATAGCCTGAGCTTGTAAGGTGATGGCTTGGGCCATCTGTACTAGGGCTGTCCTTACTTCTCCATTTATGAACCCAGCTGGCTCAACATGCATCTCCATTTCAGCAGCTAGGGCCTAGGGAGGAACTTGGTTTACCCCAGCAGCTGCTCCTCCAATCTCTCCCCCTGCATTTCTCCTCGTATTTATCTTTCTGAATCTCAAGAGTTGAAGTTTGATACGCTCTTAACACCAAGAATCAGACATTAGAGAAGGCACGATATCATCAGAAGAAGGGAATTTTTCCTATGCATCATGCAGTCTCTAATTCAGGATAGTGGTGCACTTCACTACCATGAATTAGAAACTACTCTATATGGTTGATGTTAACTTATTTTCCTCGAAATTTAACCTAGTGCTATGATACAAACTTTGACACGACCAGAGTCTAGATCCTAACCAAAACCGGCGTCGTTCACTTCTCAGAGGTCGCAAACAAGACTACATACGTCACTGTTACATCAGCTAGGTTAATTTTAGTGGAAAATTTGAAACTTTAATTACTTGAAGTATACATAGACTTCATAGTAGAATACGTTATACTCATATAAGATTCTTCTACATCAGTTCATAATCGTTCACAGTAACCATCTTATACCAAGATACTCAACTGAATGAAATAGTCATATCATAAAATATAATGTTGCAAGAATGGCACCAATACAATGTCTAAAAAAATAATTGAGAAAGAAACGCTAGTGGAACATACTCCACTAGCTCAAGCCAACATCTAAGCTAGAATATAAAGGGCAAGCGTCCTCGAAAGCATGAGGTCCTACCAAGTCCGGATGAACGCTCCACGTCCGGATAGCTTCAGCGTCATCTCGTAAACTCTAGCATCCACCTGTGCCTGCACCTAAAAGTAAAGAGTTGCATGGGATTCGTACACACTTTTACTAAGTATGGGTATATGCAAGCACACACCAAGGACATGCATGATTAAAAAGAGATCTCTCATAACGATATGAATTATGGGAAGTCAAGTCACTGGACTTTCCAAAATTGAATTAGAAAAGTCATGCTGTGAGAGTAACATGCATCATCAACCGTAACATATTGCACACATCACATATCATATTGCTTATTAGCACATAACATATTTCATATCATTTGTACATGTGCCATGAGACCTTGGTATCATGGACTTGACATTAGGACTTCCCAAAATGAGGGATCAACATATGGGACCTCAACTAGGGATACTTCTTTTGCAAACACAGAGTCTGCATCATTCATTCATACGTACTTCATTTTCATTTGTTCGTAAGCTAGTGTGAACACCAGCCATACCTAGGATGTAGTTTATGACATTCATCGGGTTCGCTGTGCAATGGCCAAGAATGACCTAGTTTCATTACATAAGTTTATCTCACCTTTTGATTATCCTATCCTAGCACCTTTGGTACCGTTCATTTCATTATTTTCATTACTTGAGGCTGGCATCATTCTTTTTTTGGGAACTTTAACCTTAACCGACATAGATCCTGTGAGCATCATGAAATACAGTGCTTAACCCCACACCGGAAAGAGGTGGAAGCACCGGCAAAAGTGAACCAAAACATGATAGCGTATATAGGGAATCGAACCTTGCTAGAACCCTATATTGGCAGTATAGGTTCAATGACTAGGATATATAAGGAGAACCATACCCATCTTGACGGACAGTCTCATATCATAAGAATTATACGAACCTCTGTATTCCTGAAAGGAGAACACTATATTGGTAGTAGCCTATGCTCAGTATAAAGTTCCATTACATTCAACTCATACATCATAGAAGCTTGCTTCTAGCATGAGGCATCATAGGTCATTAGATGATTTCTCATCTCATAATTACGTATTAAGTGTGAATTGTTCCTACACTTACATATAGAGTGTTATTGATACTGTCTCTTAATATTCAACGCTCTCTGAGTTGAGTACTTTTGGTGACCTTATGTAGGCATAGGTACAACTTGTCTCACTTGCACTAGCGTCATATTATGGTGACACCCTGTAATCTCTTAACATCTTTTCATTTCATCTTTACTCACCTTTCATTATTTGGTCATCGTATAACATACATATGCTCTCTTGGAGTTTACATTGAGGGACATCGATTCTAGGCGTAGATACAACTTATCTCACTTGTACTAGCCTATCCTCATGTAGCCACTCTTTCTTTGCTTATTCATCGTTTAGTATATATGTACTCTTTTAGAAATTTCATTTAGTTACACTGATATTTAGACGTAGATTCAGCTTATCTCACTTGCACTAGTCTATGGTCATGTAGTCACTCTTTTCTTTACATATTAATTATGAATTCATTCTTAACACTTTCTTTTAGAGTATGCTTGAGATTTGACTTTACATCATTCTACACTCCCCTTACATGAATGTTCATTTCGTCATATGCCAATGCACTTGGCCTTTTAGAATGTTTCACACTCTTACATAAACCTTCTAGGTTCACATCATTTCTTACATTCATCTTAGGTTTGCTTACTTTTAAACGTACGCTGGACTTATGGATCCATATGTACAAGCCATGAGCCTTCATTCATAATTCTTCTAAGTGACTCATACTTACCCAAGATTATATGGTACAAGACATATATATCTTGTTGGTATGCCAAAATATTGATTTCAACTGTTAGAGGCAGCATTAATTAAATATTTGTTCACGTACGACTTATGTGTCAATACGGAATCGGGCAAGGTAACCCGATTTCGAATCCCTTGAGCAACACTTAATATTATATTAAACTTGGTACTTGCATTTTTCAGATTTGGGGGACCCTAGGTCGATCCCTATCTTTCTTTCTTTTCCCTCCTCTCTTTATGGTCTAAGGCAAAGAGATTGTAGGATCAATCCCCCACAAACTCATTCTTTTTCTCTTAATTTTTCTCTTAACTTTATCCAAGAGGTTGTGGGTTCAATCTTCACTCACCTCATTTTATTTTTCTATTTTATATTTCTCTAACTCTCTCATCTATTAAAGATATTGTGGGTTCAATCCCCACTCACCTTATTTATTTTCTTCCATTTTTTCTCCTAATTTTCTCCTATATTTAAGAGGTTGTGGGTTCAATCCCCACTCACCACATTTTATTTTTCTCCTAACTCTCTCATCTATGCAAGAGGTTATGGGTTCAATCCCCACTCACCAGATTTAATTTTCTGTTCGTTTTTCTCATGGAATTTTTATGTAATTTGTATTTGGTGAGGTTCTGGGTTCAATCCCCAATGACCTCACAATTTTTAAAAAGTTAAACATACCTAATTTTTTAAATTTTTTGCCGAGAGCAACATTTCAGCAAGATGGAAATTTGATCTCTTTCAATCCATCTTTCTCTCAAGTTTTTATGTTGAATCTTGGAGTAATTTGGGTGACATTTTTCTTGCAAAACTACCCTTATATGAACATCACATGTTTAACATTTTCATACACGAAAACACAACATTTTTAACATGCAAATTTAAGGCAGTAACATAGTCAATTTATAGCACACACATGCTCAAACAGTTAACTTAATACACTTTTCCGGAATATATCTTTCATTCCTTACATAATTTTCAAATACACATTCAACAAATAATCACAACCAGACCTAAAATTATCTACCAGAAGACATTCCAACGCATACTTTGAATCTTTCAAAGGATCTAATGACATGGGCATGCAACGGGAACAATGTTGTTGATTTCCGTTTTTATCTTAGCTTTTCGTTTGAGTTTTTGTGTGTATGTTCTTCAAGAGTAAATAACTATTATTTTCAGTTCTTTTGATGATCAAAAACGTGACAATGAGAGTGAGAGACGTGAGGATTAGAGTATTAGAATTAGGAGATTTAGGTGGTGACTTAGTCAAACTAGGACTCCTCATTATTATTATTATTATTATTATTATTATTATTATTATTATTATTATTATTATTATTATTTATTTTTTTTAATTTAAAATCTGATTTTACTTTAATTAAATCCGTATATTAAATATAAATTAATTTAAATAATTCACTAAATACAATCAATCAATTAAATCATTGCTTCAACGAAGGTTCGAACCCAGGTGGAGCAAGATTTCACTCAAAGGGTCGATTTCGGCCCTTTCTACCCGAATTGCCCCTCCGCCATATTAATTACTTAAATATTAAGGTTCATTACAATACTATCCTTTGCATGGAAAAGGCAATTTCACCCCTATACTCCCTAAACATAAGATTACCCCTTTTAAGGCCGGTTAAGACTCATCTGAGTAAATCTTCATATTCGGGTGGCCTACATGGCTGGACCCAACCTTTCCTAGCTCAAATTACTCACCAAGTTAGTTGCCTTTGTTGTTGCCAGGGTTCAGAGATCTGGTTCTAGGAGCATCAATACTAGTGAACGCAGTCTAATCGTAGGCATTCTAGATACATTAAGCATTACTTAGCATATCATTTTGGGTTGTTACAAAAAGGGACATAGAGAACATTGTGTATAAAATCCCAAATTCCCAACAAGTCAAAGCCGAGTATCAAGGAATTGGAGGTTTAACTTACGACATTGATAACCCACTTGGAAGTGGGAAGGTGTCAATATGGACTTCGTTGTTGGTTTGCCTCGTACCCTTAGGCAACATGACTCCATTTGGGTCATTTTTGATAAATTGACTAAAACAACCCATTTTCTTCTCGTCATGTTTTTGTATTTAGCAGATGATTATGCCAGGGCAATAGATTAAGGAGATCATAAAGTTACATGGACCCCTTTGTCGATTATTTCGGATAGAGGTGCCCAATTTACTTCCCACTTTTGGTCGCATAAATTCCCCGCCGAATTTCATGGACCTTATAAATAATAATTTTAGAAGTTATCTTGATATGTTTGTGATTGTCTTTACTGAAGACATCTTGATATACTATAAGAGTGAGAATGATCATACGAACCATTTGAAGATTTTTTTAAGTCCTCAAGTATAATCGACTTTTCCCTAAATAGTATAAATGTAAATTTTGACTTAAATCGGTTGATTTTGTTTTTCACATTGTCTTTGGTGAAGGTGTCAAGGTCAATGTGAGAAAGACAGATGCGGTCAAAAGTCTACTTAGACCTTTGAGTCCTACAAACATCTGAAGCTTTTTGGGTTTGGACGGGTAATTTAGGAGGTTTGTGAGGGATTTTCATCTATGACATCACCATTAAATGTCCTGATCCAAAATAAGTCCAAGTTCGAATGGTCAAAATCATGTGAAAAGAGATTCTAATTATTCAAATATAAACTCACCACCGCTCCAATGTTTACCTTACCGGAGGGTACCGAAAGGTTTTTAGTTTATTGTGACGCTTCCCGAGTGGGTTTGGGTTGTCTCCTTATGCAACATGGTAAGGTAATAGCTTATGCCTCAACACAACTCAAGGTGCATGAGAAGAACTATCCAACTCATGACCTTGAACTAGCGACTATAGTTTTAACTTTAAATATTTGGAGACACTATCAATATGGGGTACATGTTGGTGCGTTTACCGACTACTTGATTCTTCAATATGTTTATAGACAAAAAGAATTGAACTACCGACAAAGAAGGTGGTTGGAACTTTTTAAAGACTATGACATAATTTTCCTTTACCACCCCGAAAAAGACAATGTGGTTGCCTATGCCTTCAATCATGTATCTATAGGTAATATGTCGTATGTCAAAGAACACAAAAGGTAGTTATCCCCTTATATGAATAGTCTAGCCTAGTTGGGTGTCCAACTAGAATATTCCCCGATAGGGGGTATCATGATCCTTCATAATTCTGAGTTATCCATTGTTGTTGATGTGAAGTCTTAGCAACATCTTGACCGCATCTTGATGGGATTAAAAGATCGGTTCTAAACAACTCTATAAAAACAATCTATCGTGAAGATTATGGTGTGTTTAAGCACCAAGGGAGGTTATGTGTACGAAATATGAATGGCCTAAGGGAAACAATCTTAGAGGAGACCCATGGGTCCAAATATTCCATCCATTTGGCATCCATCAATATGTATTGTGACTTACACAAGATTTGTTGGTGGAACCGAATGAAAAGGGACATATAGAAATTAGTGTTTAGATGCCTAAATTCCCACCAAGTCAAAGCCGTGTACTATAATACTCTGAATGTCTAAAGCCCAATCTAGAGCCTCACATGAGTCCGAGAGTTTTAACATTGTTTTAAGGCTAAATGTAATATATATAAGTAATTTAGGGAGTTTTAGATTCAAAGCGTCAAGAAACTTCCATGACGTCCGGAAACTAGTTCAAGAGGTGCTAGTGTGTGTTAGCCTATTTTATTAGGTTTTAGGAGTCAGAATATGATGGAATTTGGTAGTAAGGAGTCTCATACGTATAAAAATTGGTTTATAGTCGAAACATTCAGGCATGACTTCTCAAGGACTAACCTAAGTGTCCTTGAGGACGACCCTTGAATTGTGGATAAAAACTATTTTGAGACACTTGCCATTGACAGTTGTAGCCTACGAGGTATGTCCTGATCGACGAGTCTTCGATGTCCACCGTCAATGGTCACTTATTAATTTTTGTGAAGGGGTATTTTAGAAAGTCTCTGACCTAAACGACGGACCTAAGGGACGATTGGTCACAAGGTCCGTCGACTGACCTACGGCCCATAGGTTGGGGTCTCGTAGGTTAGGGGTCACTGTTTTGCTGCAAAGTTTTAAATTAGTTTGTTAATTAAGTTAGTTCGTTAGGGGGTTTATTATTTTCTAGGGTTTGGTTAATTAGGTTAGTTAAATAACTATATAACCTACCCTAATCTAAAACCTCACTTAACACATCACAATCCCAAAATCTAATTGCTCTTTCTTCTCTCTTCTTTCTCTCTTTCAAAGAAACACAATAGATGACCTACTTAAGGAGAGTTCTAGTGAATAAATAAGACTACTTTTCTCCCTAATTCTTCATAAATTAACAAGGTATGGGATCCTTTCACCTTTGCGATTACTTTCCCAAAGGGTTCTTCAAAAATTGATTTCAAAAGGATGAGTTTCAAGTAGGTTTTCTTCTAGTACAAATATGATATTCTAAATTAATTTGTTTATGATTTATTTAGGTGAATATGATTATATTATGATGTATTATGACTCAATTATGTTATTTATTGATGAATTAACCTAGTTTGTGATGTAGGTCATGAATTTGACCCAAATCCCTAACCCTAGGTTATAAACTAGTGATGAATGATGTGTAGTGATTCAATCGACTTCATTATTGTATTAATTACTCTTTTGTGATTGTATTACACCCAATATTGGATTTAATTGAACAGGTGATTGTAAAACCTTCGATGATGACTTCTGAATGATATGGGGTAAGTCTTGTGCTCTTAATTCTTTACCTCAATTATGATTACTTGTGTTTAGGGATGACGTTATATTGAAGTATACCTTATAATAAGATTGATTAGGGTTGGTATGATGTTGATTAGAGATATCTTGAAATATTGCTAGTGAGTTGTTGGCTAGGATGTAATGATATAAGAATGGTAATGATTTTGCCTATGTGCCTTATCCTAATATGGTTATGTAAATGTGATAACCTCACATGTGTGAATTGTATTGAAAGGACAATATTCATGTTATTCTCTTTGATATATTACTATGACTAATTAAGGGGTAGACCCTTTGACCTAAACTAATTGATGATTATTAATGAAAGACATTTAAAAAGGGACTCTATCTTAGCACCTAATGAACTAAAAGTAAGAAGTGTCCCTTCCCACATTGGGATGGAAGGTCCTAATGTATGAGATTGGAGACTATTATGCATGCAGCATAAAGAGGGTTCAAACTACATCTCCTAGTTCATGAATTATGTTTCCCCCATAGGAATACTAGCTAGTTGATCAACATAGATACTATATTCATGTTTTGGAACTACCTTGGCAAGTAGTCCACCTTATTTCGGGCTAGGGTTCCATGACACCGGATTCCACATTAGATCATGTAGTCTATGTCGGTTAAGGCAAGATGTTCCTTAATGTTAAAATCAAGTAATAAAGTGAACTCTTACTAGGATGACCTAAGGGGTTCGGCATAGTCTAGGTAGGTGTATGGGACTCTACCAATGCATTGCATTGGTTAGCCTTGAGGGAAGTCTTAGAAGGATGTTCTTATGTGCTTATATGTTTATGAATGTAAATGATATGTATATGTTGATTTGACATGTTAATGATACATTGTAATATTGATTTCACTTATGGATATATGGTTGGTTTCCATTGCCAAAGTATGATGATGTCTACTCTTAATGATATAATATGAAAAGCTGGGAAATTCTTGTAGTTCTTGTTGGGTTTACTTTGTTGGGTAAGGTTATGGGGCCTTACTTAGTCATTGCACTAGTGGATTTAATGGGGGTGTAAGAGTGATGGTCTTTCTTAGGTTATGATTTTATGAACTCTATCGCATGCTTATTGATATTATAACTTTATTATAGGGTTGTCTTGATTATGTGTTCAATTATGAGGATATGCATGTTGACTTGGCTAGACTTTGTATCGTTGGTTTTGTGATGTACATGGTCTTGACTTAAGTAGTATATGCTTATTGACTTGTACTGGTTCTTGAATATGCATGAGGTATTTCCAAAGTGATTTTGCATACTTTGAATAAAAGTCCCTCTTTAGCATGATTTTTATGTTTTATATGCATATGATTCCATATTTTAGGTTCCCGTCGTTGAAGGGTTCATGACCAATGTTGAAGGAAAGCTTGGAATCATTCTCAAAAGTGGGGATGTCCTCATGTCCGAGGATAATGCCTTGTAGTTACTATGGCTATAGTTCTTTTTTATAGTCTAAAGATGATCATTGCATCATGTTGTTTCAAGATATTGTTGTAAGCCCTAAGTTGCATTTATACATTTGTGTAAGGGCTTGTTCCCATATGGTTGACTCCATTTAGATTGTTTAATAGGAGACATATCTTTTAAGACTATATTGTTTATGTTTCCGATATGTTGCATAACTGTAGAAGACTATGTAATCTTCTGATACGAAGGGTCTATGTATACTCGATATGAATACATTATGTGTAAATGATAGGTCTATGTAAACCCCATGAAGTAGTGTAGATAAAAAGTTTTAAATTTTCTGCATTTTTAACCTATGAATGTAATGATGAATGCTAAAAGGCTATTCCTAGTCCTCTCCGAGGATGATGACGCCGGTTATATCTAGGGAATACTACGCGGATGTGACAAGTATAAAAGACTGGGAGGTCTACCTCAAGGCATTGATATCTTAATTGGAAGTGGGAAGATGTCAATATGGACTTTGTGGTAGGTTTGCCTCGTACCCATAGGTAACATGACTCCATTTGGGTCATTTTGGATAAATTAACTAACAATCTTCCCATCAAGATTTCTTATAAAGCAAAAGATTGTGCTAGGTTGTAAGATTAAGAAGATCATAGAGTTACACGGGAACCCTTTGTCAATTATTTAAGATAGAGATTCCCAATTTACTTCCCACTCTTGGTCTCACAAATGCCTTGATGGATTTCATGGACCTTATGAAAATAGTTTTTAGAAGTTATCTTGATATGTTTGTGATTGTCTTTATTGACGACATCTTGATATACTGAAAGAGTGAGGATGATCATACGCACCATTTGAGGATTGCTTTCCAATCCCTCAAGGATCCCTAAATTTGGTAAATGTGAATTTTGGTTAAAATCGGTTGCTTTTCTTGGTCACATTGTCTTTGGTGAAGGTGTAGAGGTTAATCCGAGAAAGATATATGCGGTCAAAAGTTTAAAGTAATGAGTTTCGCGCATGATTATGTTGTGGATTAACTTCCAATATACTGTAATTCCATGATGTTGTTTGATATGACTGGTTGTTGTGCGGTTAGTTTCGAGTCATTGTCTTCCTTAGAAAAAAAGCCAATGTGCCATTCCTGGATGAATGTTCCTAGGGGGAATAGTAACACCCCGACAACTCTATGACCTAATCATAAGCAAAACGTAATGAATTCTTAACTTAAAAGGAGTAATTAAGATCTTAAATGAATGAGGAAAGAATTGATAAAGTCTAGAGGGTTTAGAATTGACAAACGAGAAGAAAAATTCAGGAAGTAGACTTGGGGAGTAGCGCAGCGTTGCGAACTTGCCCCACTTGTTATTAAAGGTGTCTCTACGTCGTGGAGACCATATAGGACTTTTTAATTACAGATTTTAATTTGGGAAAATTTCAGGGAACATCTTCGCAATGCAGACTTGTTCCGTGACGATAATTCCGAAAATAAATGTCAATTTTGGGCCAATTAAAAGGTCCATACAAGTAAGGGGTTCTTTAGGTATTTTAGGGTCTTAGTATATATTGAATTTATGTCATTTAAAGCCTATTCCTACACTAAAATGAATCCCCAACTCAAAAACACAATTGCGGTCACCTCTCTCTAAATTTTATCTCTACACAAAACTCCCATTGAAGGACCTTAAATATATAAGAAGAGGATCAATTCTGAAAGATTTAAACTCATTTTCTTGGCTAGGTCTACAATATGTATGGTTGCTTTCACTCTTGGGATTCTTTTCCCTGAGAGGTCCTTCCAAAGATGTTTTCAGAATTTCCCCAAAATCTAGTTTTTTTTCTCTATACACGAGTCTTCTTTGAAAAAAAAATTATGAATCAATTATGATGAATTATGATTACTTAAGGTTGTTTAGGTGGATAATTGTTTATAATTGTTGTTGTTCACTTGAAATTCCCTTGGGCTTATATTCTTCCCCAATTTCATAAATCTTGAATTTGATATGGTGAATTGATTGCTTTATGCTTTATGAATTACCTTAAATTATGTGTCGGTTATGCATTGCCGGGTGATTGAAGCATGAAGTCCTTGAATTCAAGAATAAAAGATGAATTTCTTAGATAGTAGTGATGCGAGAGCTAATGTGTTATTGTGGTGATTGTGACAAGGTCCCCTCATCCTTAACCCTATGCCATTTAATTAGCTATGAAGTACTTATGTATGATATGGTAAAATTGCTATATGATTGAAAGGTAGTTCTCATGATTATAATGAAATATTAAAGTGAAAGGTTTACTCACTTGCTAGTGTTTCTAAAAGTGAAAGGACTATTCTAAATTATGAACACTAATTATGATAAGATATTTACATAAAAGTCTAGAAAAGGCTAATTTGATCTTATGTGATGACTAAAGATGATTACTAAAGGGAATAGATTCTTATCACTGAAAGGGTACGCAAATGAGATGGTTGGCTCACGTTTAGTAAGTACGGATCCCGCATGTGTTTCTTCACGTTTAGCAAATCTGGATTCCCAAAGATATGTGTTATCTCCTAAAATGGAAAACCCCCATGTTTATTAAGTTAGGTTTTCCATTAAAAATATCTTTGTCCTCTAACTATGTGCCAACATAGGACTCTAAGTTAGTGGATCCACCTAGATTGATGTGTATGAAACGTTACACCTTAGGCATGTGGTAACCTTCTCTTTTCAGTGTGGGAGTAGAACACCAGATTCAATGTAATCTCATGGTCTATGTCGGTTTTTGCAACCTTTTCCCTAATGTAAAAGTAAATGAACGAATGAAACTTATGAACTCTAACTAGTGCTAATGTAAAGGTAAATGAACGAATGAAACTTATGAACTCTAACTAGTGCTTTCTTAAGGGGTTCTAGATAGTGAAAGGGACGGTATGGGACTTCTCTTAAATATTGCACTTGTGGGATCCTAAGAGATTGGTGTGGTAAGTGCTCTCTTAAGACTATGTTGATTATGACTTATGTATGGTAAGCTATGTATGATCATTATGAATATGGAAAGTTATAATGAAGTATGATAATATGAATGTATGTATGAAGTGGGTTGCTTAATGTGATACTTAGTTTTGGAAAGGGTTAAAAGGTTCTATACATTACATTGCATAAGTATTTCTTGGATGGCCTACATGTTGGGATGGCTTATGGTACTTACTTTATGTGCATATTAGTTTTACTTGATAAAAAGAATGTTTTGACTAAAATGTCGTTTTATGCATGTTTGGATGGTTTTTATATATAGTAACCATACTTAATATGTGTGTTGTACTAACCCATATTTTCTTCCCTTTTTCAAAACAATGTAGGTTTAGGCCGTTAAGAACTCAAGGCCACTTCTCAAGAAACTTTCACTTTCTTCTCCAAGTTGGTGAGTCCTCAAGTCCGAGAAAAAGACTCTATCTTTTTGCTTTTAGTTCTTTTTGTTATGTTGGAAGACATTGTTGTACATTCTTATTTCTAGACTTTTGATAGATGTAAGGGATAAGTCCCGAATTTCTATAATTCTATGTATAGATTCTAAGTTGTGACGAAGTTAGTTTCTATTTTCGTATATAAAGTGAAGTTGAACTTCTCAAGTAAGAGTTTTTAAAATTTTTCCGTATTTTTTATTCTATGAGACATGCTATGATGAATTCTAAGGTCTTGTATAAGACCTCTTCGAGGTCGAATACGTTGTTAATGACTAGGATGTGTGCTCGGGTCATTACAATAATACAATAAGCTAATGTAATAAGCAAATGAAGACCTGATGATTGTTGATGTCATTTAGTGAATTGCAAAATTTCCAAGATACCGCCTAAAGTTACAGAGTGCTGGAGCAAAAATGTGGGTGATTTTAGAGAATTTGGGTTTTTAACTGGATTATCTTGGTGCTCATGATCATTTTGTGAGGAAAGGATCAACGTATTTTCGACGCCAAAATTCTCCCTTACCTCTTTATGCTTAGGCAATAACAACATCGCCTTTCTTTTAAGCTTCCTCTTTTCTCCTTTTCCTTGGGCCTTAGCCTCCACATGTCTCTCCTCTTTCTTCCTTTTATCCCCAACTCATCCATCTTTTGATATAAATCTATGACTTGGGATGGTGAAATTGGCTTAAAGACATATTTACAACCCATCGACATGACGATATATGTGTTGTGCCTTCTATCATGGGTTGCAACATGGTTGTGTTTACATGGTGTCACAAGTAGTACATGACTAGATTGCTTGATAATCACATCACAAAGTACAACATCATGATATTTCCTAATTTGAAACTTAATCAAAATCTGTTAGTGCACCTTCAACTCCTTCCAATTCAACCACTGAAGTATGTAAGGTTTAGCAATTTTAGTGGTAGTAATCTTCAAGTAGCCCACCACATTAGTACTGCCAAGGTTGCACAAATTCCACTCTTATTGATGAAGACACATACTTGGACCTGGATGAGGAATTTGGAGTGGAAGATATTTCTCTTTCCGCATGATTTATAATTGCCTCCCTAGGTATAGTTTGCCTTACCTCATATGATGGTAGTGTGAAGTCCTACTCTTTGGCCCAAGTATCATCCTGCACCTTGGTCAATGTAAAATTTATCATGGATAGACGACCTCTCAACTCAGTCAAGCTTCTATTAAACATTCTCATCATCTGACTCGCTTCAGTAGGTGTCCTCGTGGAAGATTCTAAGGTAACCTTTCCCTTCGGTGGGTAAGTTTTGCCTCCGGTTTCCACGGTACCTAGCAATAAGAAATACTCACCAAAACAAAATAAATGTTAGCGTTAGTAAAAATAAGGTCACAACAACTAGTGTTTACACACTATTGATTGCATGTAAAATTAGTGTGACTAATGTTGAAGATTGCTAGCACTAGTTTAATTAACATATCAGGGGACTTCATCCAATATGCTAAGTGCCAATGAATTTTTGCCAATATAATAACCCAACTACGTGAGTTGGGTTCGATCCCACAAGGAGTAGTACTTCCTTCAAATCCCATAAGAATATTATAATGACAACCTCTTCCATCAAATACCTTACACAATTAATATTCATGTTTCAAACTTTGGGCTTTAAGTATGACTTAAGCACAAACAATCAAATAGAAGAGTAAAACAAGAGGAATTGATCAGAAAATTGTCGAATCTTGACGAAGTTGATAAACTTTACAGCTCACGATGGGATAATTTGTTATGGGTAGGTCGAACAATATATAATGAAACTTTCTGTCGATCAATTACCTTTTCTATGTTGAGGTCTCTCGAGCTTCAAGACCAATGAAATTATGCCCAACTCTTTGCCTTTTGTCAAATCCATTATTTCGAGATGGATATAAAGGATAGATCACTTGTCTCACTCACTCAAGAAGAAACAAATGAAACCCACTACTAAGGGTGCTAATATTTCCACATTTGTTTCACACCTCTCTCTCAAGAAAACTCAGAACACCGAAATTGTTACACAAAATCATGAAATTCAACCTAGAAAAACAACAACAATTAGACTTAAATAAAACTAACACCATTATTCCAAATTAAAGGACATTCAGTAAGGAAATTCAACAGTTGGATTCATGATAAAAAATCAAGCGAGAGATTATGGCCACTCATATATCAAATAAGAAAAACAAAATTAATTATCCCACACATAGTAGGGTACAAATGAGAATTATAGATGAAATTCAATTAATAATCTCTTCCATTACAAAATCTCTCAGAATATCTTGCTAAAATCACTAATAAAAAGCCTTTGTTAGTGTTCTCTCTCTCAATATATTTTTCCTCGTTTTCAGAATACTTTCTCTCTCTATAAAAAATCAATTTAAGCAATTCTGGTGTGTAAGTATCTAAGTGCATTTGGTGAAGTCAATCGTGATTCGCCGACAGTTCGGCGATTCGCCAAATATCCTTCCCCTCACCCTCATTTTTCTTGTCTTCTTGGTCAAGGTATTGTAGTTTTAGGAAGTCCAAATCGGGATCACCAATTTATTCTCTTAGTCTCTTTTTCTCCATTCATCTCGCTCTTCAGCACTTTGTTGGACCTTTTTTGGCAGATTTAATGAACTATTCATTGTTCATGAAATAAATGAACAATGAGCCGAGTAATATTGTTTCTCGCCTATGTCATCTCCTCTTAAAAAACAGATTTTGTAACTTTAGGCATTGTATCATGGCCTCATGGGCCCGTTAAACGACTGGCCAATTGCTCTGTTCCATCGCCGAGTTGATTTTCTCTTGCAGGGCTTGACACTCTAGAACTTAGGGCTATATCCTTACAATTTGGCGACTATCTCATTGGGTTAGGCGATAATCATACCTTCTTTTTGTGTTCTTTTAGCTCCTTTGTTTCTTTTTGCCCAATAGTGTCCTTGCTTTATTCCTCGATCCAAATACCTGAAATTCAAGGATTTGCATCAGTTAGTAACATAAAATATGAATTTGAACACATTAAATTTATTAAAATAAAGCCCTAAATAAGTCCAAATCATGGACTAATCAATACCCCCAACTTACATTTGTATGTCCTCAAGTAAAACTCAAGTTCAACAGTTAAAAGGGATGTCTCAAATAGTGCTACATGAAATGCAATTATGAATGCACGCAAAAAGAGAAAACTTTTTCATGTAAGTATCAATTGTGCACTTAAAGATTAAAATTGTTACATACCATTACCAAAGTATCTAAGACTCACAGTACTTCCTTCAAATGAAATTACAAGCGCAACAAAGGTATTTGAATGCCCTCACACAAGGAATGATTCCATATTTACACACAATGGTTCAACCGATTAAGGATATGAAATCAAGATCAACACTCACACTCACACTCACAAAGATGAATATAATATATGATTTCACCTATATGTTTGCCCCGTATTTTCCGACTAACACTTGTTTAAGCTCAGTCAAGATAGAAAACGCCTTGCAAGGCTTATATTAGGACTGACTACAAAGGTATGGTAATTTAGGCTTAGTGACTCCAATCTTCATGAAATGTGGCGTGAACAACACTTTCTCTCCTCTTCTTTCATAAATCGCATTCCTGATAAAAAAAATTACCTCATTAATAATCTTTCATCCATTGTTTGGACACCTCGTTTCATTTTGCAATTTCATAAATTTATGCAACAACTTTTTCTTTCTTTACATTTTTTTGAGGGGTTCAATTTTTCTCAAAATTGGGTCAAATGGGACTTTCTAGCACTTATTGATTTGCCTTTTTTTTCACACCACACCCCAATAATAGGATTTTGTACTAAATTTTCTATTCTACAAAAACACAAATCATGAGAACTACGACTAATGGATAAATAAATGTTATGTTTTCATTATCTTTCTTCCGGGGAAAGGTTAAGGCTCAAGGGGTTTTCTGTTACTCTCAAAAGGAAATACTACAAACTAGAGATTCACATGAGTTTCTTGAGTTAAAAAGTTGTTAAATTAATGAAAAATAGTAACCAAGGGCAGGTTTGAGTGATTTTGAAGTCATACGTCTAAGAACAACCAAGACGTTCCGAAACAAGTCTTTTGTGTGCTATTGTTTTCTTTCATGTTGTATGTGTTTTGTTGTATCTTTTGGAGTATAATTTATGATAGGTGACCCTAGTGAGTATAAGGTCATGCTTAAGGGTTAAACTTCTGGGTACGACTTCCAAAGAGCAAACCTAGAATTCCTCTATGTGGACCCTAAGCTCAACAGCCAAAGCTACCAAAATGGGGTGACCTATGGCTAGTAGGTAATTTGATGAAGCGTCAACGCGCACCATAGGAAAAAGCTTACTTAAATGAGACTTATCTCCCATGGACAATCCTCTGAATAAAACGACGACCTGCAGTAAATCCCGTCACACCACCTACGGTTCGTAGGTGGTGGCCGTTGTTCAAGACCTGTAATTCTTTCTTAGCCACGACCAACCAAGCGGTGAATCGTAAATTCACCCCAGATTCCAATTAAGTAATGGATGGTTATTTTTAGATTTTTTAGGTATTTTATGTATATTAAATGAATTAAAACCTAAATTAGACTCTAACATCAAAATCGAACTCTTTCCTCCCGAATGTATTATCTCAAGAACACTATTGAAGGGCTAGGCCAAATTCAAGATGGGAGAGGGAATTTCAAGTGATTTATTCATCATTTTTCATGGTCTTTCTACTAATAAGTTATGGTGATCCTTTATACTTGAATAATGTCTCATTGAAGGAGTCCAATTCAAAGTTTTTCAAAATTGATTCAATGGTCAATCTCCCCAACTTCTATTATATGCAGGGGTTCATTGTTAAATTTTTTCTAAGTCATGATATGGATGTATAATGTTGAATCATGAGTTTTAGTATGATTTCATGGAATTCGTTGAAGAACCCATGTTTTTTCAAAATCTCCTATATTGTCTTAGAAAGTGGGTTTGATTAATATGATTGGATATTGTTAGAAATATGTTTATACGATGTTGTATTATTGTTATCTATTTCCATTCATTCCTAATCATGATAATCTGTTTCAAAATTGAGAAAGGGTTATCATGGCTTTGATGAACGGTAAGTTGAACTAAATTGTTATAGTTCTTGTTGAATTGCTCTTGGGTGGTATGGTCCAGTTATTGTGGTGGTGATTGGGTAATGTATATGTATATGAGTATATATCAGTATTGTGGTTATGGACTTGAAGGCATTGAATATTAAGTAATGATATGATGCTTATGTATAGATATGTAACGACCCAAGAGTACCCCTTTAGGCATCTCACGGCGTACTTGACCTCTCGGAAGTCTTGTACAATCATCTTAGCATTAATTCATCACATAGATATGAAACTTCGTGCGGAATTATAACATTTCACAATAATAGTCAATAAGGGAACTCTTTTATTAAATGTAAGAAAGAAACTAAGTCTCTTAATAAGCCATCATAGATATAAGTCAATATAATAGGGTCAAAACCCTCTAATCAATTCAAAATAAAACTTATAGTCTATTAGAAGTATTTAGAAAGGGATGACTAGAAATATCGTCCATGTCCTCGAACATATGAGGACATACCAATCTTGAGAGGAGTCAATTTCCCAAGCTTAAAATTCTAGGAAATACTCAGGCCACCTACAGAAAAAACATAGAGAACCATGTGGAATTAGCACAAATAATGCAGCAAGTATGGCGAACATGCAAGAAAACAATGAAAAAAGGGATATTTACTTTAATATATGCTTTCATGCTATTTTAATAGAAAACTTCATATCAAGAGTTTAATGGACGTAGTACAAGTAAAAAATCACATGTAAGACATATTCCATATTCAACAAGTAAAACTTTTCATCACTTTAGACCCTTTACCTAAGGTTACTCTATGACTTAGTAAAGTACGAATGAAGTGACCTCCCATAAACCTTCTTCAAGCACACCTATGTGATCCGAAAAGCTACTCTAGGTAAGAAGCTTTCTATTTACATGCATTAAATAAGTAAACATTATTCAATTTAGACATTTAAGAGATAACAAAATAATTAGGGGACTTCTTATTATGGTCTTAGAAGACCTAGGGAACTCATTCTAGCATCTTCAAAGCCTACTTGTGCCATATGAAGATATCGTCCCATTCCACTACCTACACATTGTAGAACCTCTTCAATACTAGAGTGAACCTCCCACATGATGCGAATAGTCATTAACCGACATAGACGACACATGCTAGGTATGGAATCTAGTGTAATAAGACCCCGTACCGTGGAAAGTATTCTACTTGCCAAGGGTAGAACTATGACACATCCCATGTAGGTACATTGTGTAAGGGATATCAAAAGAGTTCTTTGTACTCTAGTCTCATACTCGAGTAGAGCTATAACTATAAGCATATCAACTCGGTATTTTGCCTTGGTTCTCATAGAGTAAGTTCATACACTTAAGAGTATTTGAGAAGGTACAATCCCTAAGCCCTTCCAACTCATAATACCATAACTAAGAAGGGATCCACAAGTGTCTACTGATCAAAATTCATTAGGATAACTCATTTGACTACTCTTGAAAGGGTGTCATAGGCCTAGCTATCCAAGTCTCATCATTGAACTTCTAATCTTATACAAGCTTTCACATTTACTTAGTTTTATAGACTTATAAAGAAGGGGCACCATGCATAGGCCTACCGGTTCAAGAATACCCTAGAGTACCTCATTAATCAATCAAGGACGGGCACCAACATTGGGTCTACCCATCCTAGAATTTCATTGATACAGTCATGCAATACTATTTATGTACAAAGTAGAGATAACTAAGTCTACCAACACAAGATACAACATTATTCTATAGAGAATTTCTTTAGTCCTTCATCACCATATATCAACAAATAGAGATGAAGTACTTTCAATCCTATCATCATAGCACCCATACAAGATCATATGTACATCACATGAGAACTTTCACCTTATACATTTATCCATACTATATCATGATAATACCACAGTTCACATAATAATACCGACAAGTCCATGTTCATAATATTTTTTACTATTAAACATCGCCACCATAAGTTGACCATACCAATCAATAGCAATTAGATATCAATTCTACATTAAACAAAGGAATTAGGTCAAATCACCACCTTCCAATTACCATAATCACCATTCCTTAGCCTTCAAAAAAATTCACAAAACAAGAGATCTTACCATGACAATTTACATAATACTAGGCCAAAGATTCATCCATATCAATGAGCCAACAAAAACCAAGATAGACATCAATACTATAAGGAAAACTATGAAAAATTTCAAAAATTATCAACATATAATTCAATAGCCTATAACAATCTATACATGAATTCAACACAATCAGATAATGGTAATACACACACATTAGAGCTAAAATTAGGAATTCAAGGTATATATGGTTTCATGAAGTTTCTTTATCTCAAAAATAACAATAAATATTGATCATTTCATAAAACATCAATTAAAAGCTTTTTATGCAAGAACCCATTCTTAAAATTCAAATAGAATTTCAAAGTTTTTGGTGATCTTTGAAAAGCCTTTGGAATTTGGCTCCTTGAACGGAAGAATATTAAATGAAATAACCACACCATACTCGTTGAAATCCCACGAAATTGATGGAGGAACCAATGAAAATCTTCAATCCTAGATTCAACTTCGGTTATTAGGAAACAGATCTACAAAATCATGAACAACTGGAACATACTCAAGCGGAGGGACGTCCCTAATCACAATCTACGCATATCCCTAATAAGATGAACACCTACTAGCCAATAGCCTCTGAGCCCTTGTCAAAGAGATCACTCCAATAAGTGTGTTACTATAGAAACTCTGCCATCTTACCTAGGTACTACAAGGCATGGCTAAGGTAGCAGTCATAGAGAAGTAATCAAAGAACTTATGTACGGGGGTTACCAATTGAAGCAATGAACGAAAACAAAATTAAACATATCAAGTAAAAAAAGTTAGATGAATTTCACGCCCATCTATAGTAACCAAGGGAAAACGACAAAAATATTCCACTATTAGAGACTCAACTATGGATCCACAAATGCAATGGAACTACCATAGGCTTTAGACTCAAACTCATATGATAAGCATAACAAAAGAATAAAGAAAAATTGCAACGTCAGAGACATAATATAATAAATATGAGGTGGGTTGTTGGATATCAGAATTGTACATGTGATCACATTGTTTGATACTTTAGAATTCACCCTTGCATGATCTATATAGACGTGGCTCTATCAAACTCTTCCATGACCATCTAAACTTCCCTCTAACATGCCTCCCTACGAACCACCATGAATACAACAATAAAAACTAGGATGGTACTAAACTTAACCTCGACCTCCAATTGGAGGTGATATTGGTGGAGAATTGTAGAGGTAATGGCTTTTCTATCATACGGGAGGAAGCCACCTATGTAAGGTAATTTCGAATAAACTTGTTCAACTCAAATAATCAAAACACGCTGATGGTGATCGAATCTAAGGATAATGGAAACCAAGACCTAAAGAACATGAATAGACCCATGATCTTATTGGAACCAACCTTACAATAAATTTTTCATTCACCTTCTAAAGCATGAAATGATGCATGAAAATATCTGCTTGGCAGACCTAGCTAAAACTATTGTTCAATTCAATCATAGGTGTCTCTTGACCTAGGATGTCAGTCGTCGTAGCTTCTTTCATACATAACTCTCATATCACTACCCCCATAGGTCTCACAAAAGAATTTCTCAATAGTTTCAGTGTAATTAAAAGATCTAGAATTGAATTACCCATGGAGACCATAAACTATGTCCCAAGATGTAACCTAATTCTAAACCCAAATAAAAAGTATATAACTCTCTCTTCTTTAGTAGGTAATACCACGGTAGCATGGCTGGAGATCACATGAAATTTGGCCTCATACTGTGAAACATTCATAGATCCCTACTCAAACCTGGAGAACTAATTCTAGAGGGAACCTATGATGTTGTGAGGGATGAACCTAACTATAAAGGACTTAGAAATTTCAATCCAAGTTACTAGAGGTAACCTTGTTGGCCTGGTATAAATAAATGTATGCCACTACTACCTGGCTGGACAATATAAATAATAATCATTGAAAAAGGCTCCTCTCCATTCCACTAGGCCCCAAACATGAACCTTTACCCAATACGTTGTAGATAACTCATAGGCATCTTCACCAAAACCCCATAAAACCTCGAAACTAAAAGACTTAGAAATACTTTAAGCATATTCTAATCATCTAGCTTTATAGTTTTGGCCGTAATCACGGGTAGTCATTGCAAGTGGTACCTAAATATAAGGTAGAGTCGTTGCAAGATAATAGTATGGTCTAATCGAATAGTTAGAATTGGATTTTCAGGCCATATTCCTAGATTTGACCAATATTAATTGTTCACGGTTGAAAAGCTCCTAAAGATGAAAACATGAATAGCAAGAACAACAAAGCGACCTAACTTTTTGTCGCGGAAAGTAATTAATGACATGGTTTCCCATAGGAATAATCTTAATTATAAATGTACAGAATTAAAACATAAATTAATAGGTGGATCATTTTAGACTAGTATCACGGTTGGCATGATGTCGCAGATTTCTAGAGAGAGTCGATTTGACTAGGCATTTTAAATTTAAAGTTAAGGCCAAAATTTTACTTTAGTGAAAAATCTGTGTATATGATCTTGGATGAGAATTCCGCCAGCATGGTTAGTTAAGTAATATTCAATTTCTTATAGAACAACCCTTCATGTAGATTCATAGTCTTTCAAGCATATTTCGATCCTTCTTATGTGTTTTTCTTAAAAATGGAGTTTGAGGGTGGGACCCACTGTTTCAAAGGTAACATATCATGGGAGTTTTTAACACTTAATTGAGTCCAAATCTAAGGTTTTATAGGGTAGCATATATCATTTACATATAGGGATTTTGAAAGAAATTGGAACGCCCTGTCATAGGTTTCCCATTTTGCTAAAACTAGTTAATGAACATCAACTAGTACAACCAAAATGGGCTTTTCATTTGTAGTCCTTGTCCTCATTCCCATATTACTTGCAACTGAGTGTCTGTATTTAAGAGACGAAGTAACATTTGTGGGGCTTGCGTTCATTGTGCATTAATTCGTGGGTCCTTGACACATATGTGGGGCAACAATTTTCTTTTTGGACACCATAGTGGAACACTTTACCCAGTTATGAGGTCCTCATTCATGGCCCTTCTAGGTTCATGAAGAGCAATTTTTGGTCTTATAAATATGTCAAGACCCTAGACAAACAACCATTAGAAAATATCAAAGGGCGATAAATATCTCAATTTTAGTCTGTTTTCACTTATTCAAAGTCATGGGCATCCAAATTTGTTTTGCTTACAGTAAGTAGTTATCAGAAGTCATTGGTGAAACTGCATTTGAGGTACATTCGTGATATAGATGGATCTATTAGTCTTTTAGTTGAGCTTACATATGGAAATTGTGCATGCTAATTATTTTCTTAGTTCTCATCCTTGAATTCTGTACCATTTTGGAATATAAAAGTTTAAAATTATTTGAGCCTATTAATGGTGTCAATTAAAGAAAATCTTATGTGGGTCCCACTATTCCCGTTTGACTTTGAAGTTGATCTGTTTCTATTTTATGTGTTTTTGGTGTCTATACGAATTAATTTTGATGTGATCCCATTTTTCGGCACTGTGGTGGTATTCAAAGGTTGTTCTAAAAATAAACGCTCAGGAGTTGTTATTTTAGAGTGAACACGGTCTAATGAGTCCATAGTTTGGACTCATGCAGGGGATTATTTTGATAGAGTAAAGAAAAGAAGTCATGAACATTGCCTAAACCGTTGCACGAGTCACCAAACAACCATTGTAACAAGCCGAGAACACCCCCAAGTCGTCACACAGCGTACTTGACCTATCGGAGGTCTTTTACAAGCCTCTTTACATTCAATCATCACATATATATGAAAAGTAGTAAGGAATTAAAACTTTTCGCAATAATAGTAAAACTCTTTAACTAAGTCTCATCACAAGCCATCTTATATGCAAGTCAATATCATAGGGTCATAGCCCTTTCATCAATTTTCAAAGAAAATTATACTCTATTTCAATGTCTTTTAGAAAAGGAAAAAAAACTAGAAATATAGTTTATGTCCTCGAACATATGAGGACATACCAATCTTAAGAAAAATCTACTTACCAAGCTTCAACTTCTAGAAAATCCTCAATTTCCACCTACACTTGTAGACATAGAGAAACATATGGAATTAGTACAATTAATGCTTTAAGTATGTTGAACGTGCAAGAAAAAACATGGAAAAGGGACATTTACTTCAAGATATGCTTTCATACTATTTTGATATAAACCTTCATCATAAGACTTTAAGAGACATAGTACAAGTCAACATTCACTTATAAGACATATTCCATATTCAAAAAGTAAGCCTTTTCATAACTTTAGACCCTGTACCTAAAATTACCCTAAGACTCACTTGAGCAATACATTAAGAGACCACCTATACACCCTCTTCAAGTACACCTAAGTGATCCTCAAAGCAGCCCAAGATAAGAACCTTTCCATTTAACATGTTTTTACTACGTGAACATTATTCATTAAAACCATTTAACAGATAAATAAACAATTTGGGGACTTTACATAATGGTCTTGAAAGACCTAGTGAAATCATTCTAGCATCTTTAAAGACTATTCATGCCATGTATAGATATCATCTCATTAAATTACCGACACGTTGTAGTTACTCTCCAATACTAGAGTGCACGTCCTACATGATTAGAATAGGCATTAACCTAAATAAACCACAGTAGCTCGGTATGGAATTCAGTGTCATAAGAACCCACACTGTGGAAGGGGTTCTACTTGCCAAGTGTAGAACCAGGACACATCCCATGTAGGCACATAGTTTAGGTGATATCAAAAGGCTTCTTTATACTCTAGTCTTATACTCAAGTAGAGCTACATCATTAAGCCTGTCTGCTCCGTGCTTTGCCTTGGTTCTCATTGAGTAAGTTCATTCATGTAAGATTATTTGAGAATGTACCATCTCTAAGCCCTACCAACTCATAATACCACAACACGGAACATATCCATAAGGGTCTATCGATCAAGGTTCATTAGTATAGTTCATTCGACTCCTCTTGAAAGGGTGCCATAGGTCTATCGATCCAAGACTCATCATTAACCATTTTTCATATTCAAGGTTTCACATTCACTAAGGGTTCTAAACTCACCAAGAAGGGGCAGCATGCTCAGGTCTACTGGTTCAAGACATACTCTAGAATACTTCATTAATCCTTCAAGGAAGGGCACCAACTTTAGGTGTACCGATCCTAGACTTCCATTCATAGATTCATCCAATATAATTTCTGTACCATGTAGGGACAAATAAGTCTACCAATTCAAGATACAACATCATTCTATAAAATCCCTCTTTAGTACCTCAATATCATATATCCACAACTTAGAGGAAATACATTCATTCATATCATTGGGCACTCATACAATATCATATAGACATCACACGAGAACCATCACATTATACATTCATTCATACTCTATCATAATAATACCACAATTCACATAATAATACCAATAAGGCCATGTTCATAACATTTATAACAATTAAACACCGCCATTATAAGGGGATCTTACCAATCAATATCGATTCTACACCAATTCTACACTGAACAAAGGAATTAGGTCAACTCACCACATTTAAATAGCCACAATCACTATTCCTTAGCCTTTTCAACAAATTCACACAACAAAAGATCGTACCAATGATAATGTACATAAGACTATGCTAATAAATCAGCCATATCTATGATCAATCAAAACCCAATATCGACATCAATACTATAAGGAAAACTATTAACAATTTCAATAATCATAAACATATAAGTCAACAGTCCGTAACAATCTAAACATGAATTCGGCAAAACTAGATCATGATCAATACACCCACTTTACAGCCAAAATTTGGAATTCAAGGAATACATGGGTTCATGGAGTTTTTGATCTTAAAACCATCAACTAATATTGAGTACTTCATAAAACATCAATTTGAACTTTTTTGTGCAAAAACCAATGTTTAGAATCATAATATAGTTTCAAGGATTTTGGTGATCTATGAAAAGCCTTTGGAATTAGCTTTTTGAGTGAAAAAAGGGTCACAGATGAAATCACCATACCTCATTAGTATAAATCCCAAGAAAATTTATGGAAAAATAACTGATATTCTTCAATTCTAGCTTCAACTTGACTTCAACCTCCCATGGAATCTTGAGAGAATTTTATTTGGGAGAGGGATTTTGATTTTGAAGAGTGAGGTCTAATTCTAGGTGTAGGTGCTTCAACTAACTTAGAATACATTAGAACACCTAAAATAACTGTCTAGGACTTAATTATTATGTGGGGTGAATTGACCAATTCAACCCTAGGTTGGTCGAAACCCTACAGAAAGTTGTAGGTGCCATACCACGACTCACATTGACGGGGCATCGTTTGGATGGAGGACCGTCCTGCTGGTCGTCGTTTGTGACTGAGGTTCCTCATTTAGGGGATAAGCTCTCACTACTTAGTGAGGATCCACGCCCCACTTGAAATGTTTCGTTTGGTTGAAGGGGTGTTGTTTGCCTCCGTCAATGAAGTTGTCCTTGGCAGCTTCTTGGCAAACTTTGGGTCCTCCTCAAGGACGCTTAGGGTGATCTTTGGAGATTCATACCCATAACTTTTAACCCTAAATATAACCATATATATTCTAAGGTACCCACTTGTAATTTTAGACACCAAACAACACATAAAACATGCGTAGGAACACTAGCAAACAAAAGATTAGTTTCTTAACGTCTGGGTCATTTTTCAATGTTTTATTTCTTAACTCTTTAAACTGACTTCTAAAACTACTATTCATCATTTTAAGATCTTATTAGTACATAGAACACATGTGAGGCTCTAGTTTATCCTAGTTCATTTTGAGGGTAGTGAGGTTCTCCCTCCACTTGGAAAAACATTCGTCCTCGAATGACACTAACATTCTTCAAACATTTTCAAGGTGTAGAGACCCAAGTCTAAAAGCTCATGACCACATCACATAAGACAAAATACACATAGATAGGAGGAAGACCAATTCCACATAATCAAGAGACACAAAACAAAACATAAGAGTAGGAACAACATCTACAACTTATCATGCAATAAGACTCTGCATTTCTCAATGAACATTGAAGGAACTTCATTCTCCACATATCATTATGCTCACTACATTATTTCTAAGGACATTTTGCCCATTTTTTTATAAAACACAATTATACAACATTTTCAAAAAGTCCGTTGTTAATCATGCTTTTAGGTCACTCATGCAACATTTAGGCAATTCATTATGGATATACATCAACATGAGATAAAAATCATCTAATCTCATTTTAACATATAAACATAAATTCATGAAAACATGATAAAATTCTAAGGTAAGCATGAAACTCATTTTTCACAAAAGAATCCCAATTTATGCACATGCTACTAGAAAGTTCTAATTCTCAAGATTGAATAGAATAGAAGAGAAGAGACAAAATCCATCAACCCAACTATTCAACATACTCTTCCCTACATAGGAGAATTCCAACAACTCTATCATGAACAACACAAAGGGGAAAACTATTACTTACCGGAACCTTCATCCGGATTTGCTTCTTGTTAGCTTGAAGATCATACAAGTGATTCCTCTTTTGTTCACCCACACGGGAAGCATTGTAGGGGGGATTGCTTGGCCTATCTTCCCTTAGAAGCATTACTAGGACAATATCTCAACATTTGATCATTCTTCCCACACACTTCCCAAAATGTTTCTTCACAGAATTTGAGATCGTAGGTTTATCAAGTTCAGAACTACCACCGCTCTTATAATTAGCCTTAGGAGAACTAGGAACATCTTGATTCAGAGCCCTCTTCTTTAACCTAGGTTGACCTTTCTCATTGGGTCTTCCCTTCGTACAATCTCTACCTCTCCTCCAAAGATTAGACTCTTCCATAGATTTAGCAACACTAAGAGCCTAGATAAAGTCATGTCACCACGGATCATTTCCTTACGCACTCTTCCCTTAACAATGTCGGAAACAGCAATCAAGAACCTACTCATCTCATCTCTAGGATTAACACCAATGATAGAACATATTTAGACAACAAGGTAAACTTCAAATAATACTCCTCCACACTCATATTACCTTGCCTAAGGTCTATAAACATCTTAACCTTAACCTCTCTCTTCTCACAAGAAAAGTATTTCTCCAAAAATGGTTCCTTATACTCTTCCCGATATGTAGGACCCGATTAATCCGGCCTATTGTTTCTCAATTGTGTGAACCACACTTGAGAAACCTCTTTCAATTAGTATGAATCCAACTTCGCCTTTTCCCTAGAATATCTTATAAACTTTATCCAAGAATGCTTCGGGATCCTCTCCCACCTTAGAGCCAAGAAAGGTAGGAGGATTCATCCTCACAAAGTCCCTCAACCTAGAGTTCATGGTACTATCAAGATGCTTAATCCTAGGCCCTACATCTCGATTCTCTAGAGTCGTTATGGATCGGGCTAGGGTAAAAAGTGATCCTTGAACTTCCTCATTATTCATGTCCGGAGGAACCATCAGAACCTTGTTCCATTGATTAGCTATAGGAACTTGTTAACCTTGAGGAGCTTGACCACCTTGTCAAACATGGTCACCTCGGGTAGGAACTCCCTTATTCACCACTTCCACATCCACTCTAATTGTGGGATTCCTTCTTGTATTCATATCATATAAACACAATAGACAGGAAATGACACTTATAATCTCAAATCTATCGAATGACACAAGAGTAATGAAAAAGTGAAACTACTATCATCCAATAGCCTCACACTCTTAGATGTGTCGTAACTCACCGCCGATGAACAAGACTACTAGATGTGGCTTTATGAGACTCTAAATCCTAAAGACTACTTCACAACCTTCTACTCTAATACAATGTTTGTAACAACCCGAGAGCAGCCCCAAGTCAACACAAAGTGTACTTGACCTCTCGGAGGTCTTGTACAAGCTTCTTAGTATTAATTCATCACATATATATGAAAAGAAGTGCATAATTAAAACTTTTTGCACTAATAGTCAAACAATTTTTACAAAACGTAAGAATGAACTAAGTCTCGTCACAAGCCATCTTAGGCACAGGTCATTATCATAGGGTCATATACCTTTCATCAATTTTGAAAGAAACTTTTAGTCTATTACTATGTCTTTTAGAAAAGGAAAAAACCTAGAAACATAGTCCATGTCCTCGAACATATAAGGACGTACCAATCTCGAAAGTAATTTACTTCCCAAGATTCAACTTCTAGAAAATCCTCACTTAACAGCAAAACTTGAAGACATAGATAAACATATGGAATTAGCACAATTTATGCACTAAGAATGATGAACATGCAAGAAAAAACATGCAAAAAGTGACATTTACTTCAAGATATGCTTTCATGCTATTTTGATATAAACCTTCATCATAATAGTTTAAGAGACAAATTTTAAGTGAACAATCACATATAAGACATATTCCATATTCAACAAGTATGCCTTTTCATCACTTTAGACCATTTACCAAAGATTACTCTAAGACACAGTTGACTAAGACATGAATAGACCGCCCATATACCCTCTTCTAGAAAACCTAAATGATCCTCAAAGCTACCCTATATAAGAAAATTTCTATTTAACATGCTTTTACTTAGTGAAAGTTATTCATTAAATCCACTTAACATACAATTTTAAAAAAGGGACTTCACATAATGGCCTTGGATGACCAAGGGAACTCATTCTAGAATCTTCAACGCCTACTCATGCCATGTGTAGATAGCATCTCATTCCATTACCTATACGTTGTAGAACCCATATAATACTAGAGTGGACATCTCACATGATGAGAATAGGCATTAACCGACATAGATCACACTAGCTAGAAATGGAATCCGGTGTCATAAGATGCCACACTGTGGATGGTGTGCAACTGGACAAAGGTATAAATAAGAACACATCCTATGTAGGCACATGGTTTCGAAGATATGAATAGGCTTCTATGTACTCTAGTCTAATAATCGAGTAGAGCTTCAACCATAACCATATCCACTTGGTGGTTTGCCTTGGTTCGCAAGGAGTAAGCTCATCCACTTAAGAGTATTTGAGAAGGTATCATCCTTATGCCCTACCAACTCATAATTTCACAACCAAGAAGAGATCCACAAGGGTATATCAATCAAGGTTCATGAGGATAGGTCATTTGACTCCTTATGAAAGGGTATCATAGGCCTATCGATTCATGACTCATCATTAAACTTCTTTTAACGTTTAAGGTTTCACATTCACTTAGGGTTATAGACTCATATAGAAGGGGTACCATGCTTAGGTATACCTATTCAAGACATACTCTAGAATACCTCGTTAATTCTTCAAGGAATAGCACCAACTTTAGGTCTACCGATCCTATACTTTTATTCACACATTCATCCAACAAAATTTGTGTACCAAGTAGGGACAACTAAGTCTACTAACACAAGTTACAACATCATTCTATTAAGACACTCTTTAGTCCCTCATCATCATATATCAAAACTATAGAGGAAGTACATACAATCATATAATTAAATCAAGCATACAAGATCATATAGACATCACATGAGCACCTTCACTTTATACTTTCTTTCATAATATATCATAATAATACCTCAATTCACATAATAATACCGACAAGGCAATGTTCATAACATTTATAACAATTAAACACCGCCACCATAAGTGCAGCATTTCAATCAATAGAAATTCGACATCAATTCTGCATCAAGAAAAGGATTTATGTAATATCACCACCTTCAAATAGCCACTATCACTATTCCTTAGCCTTTCCATAAAATTCAAACAACAAGACATCTTACCAATAACAATGTACATAAGACTAGGACAATAATTTTTCCATATCAATAATCCAACAAAACCCAATATCGACATCAATACTATGGGGAAAACTATGAACAATTAGAACAATGATCAACATATAATTAAATTGCCAGTAACAATCCAAACATGAATTCAACACAATTAGGTCATGATTAATACACCCACTTTAGAGCAAAAATTAAGAATTCAAGAAATACATAGGTTCATGGAGTTTTTTATCTTAAAAAATAAATTAACATTTATTTATTCATAAAATATCAATTTAATTTTTTTTATGAAAGAATCCCATGCTTAAAATTAAAAATAGAGTTTCACGATTTTTGGTGATCTTTGAAAAACCTTTGGAATTGGCTCCTTGAATGAAAGAAGATTCAAGGAAGAACTCACCATACCTTACTAGTAGAAATACCATGAAATTGATGGAGAAATCATTGGAATTCTTTAATCCTTGTTTTAACTTGACTTGAAGATCCTATTGAGTCTTGAGAGAACTTAATTTGGGAGAGGGGTTTTAACTTTGAAGTGAGGTCTAATTCTAGGTCTAAGTGTTTAAACTAACTTAAAATATATTAAAAACGTAAAATAAAATCTAGGTATTAATTAGGACATAGAGATAATTTACCAATTCACCCCTAGGTTGGCCAAAATCATGCAGAAAGTTCCATGTGCCAAACAATGGCTCCCATTGATGCGGCGCCGTCTGGAAGATGAACTGTTCTGCTGGTCGCCTTTCGTGAGTGAGGCTCCTCATATGGGGGCTAAGCTCCCACGACTAAGTGTAGATCCACGCCCCCTTTTGACGGGCGTCATTTGGTTAAAAGGGCATCGTTTGCCTCCATCAAGGAGGTTGTCCTTTGCAGCTTCTTGGCAAACTATGGTCCTCCTCAAAGACCCTTAGGGTGGTCCTTGGGAAATTGTAACCGGATGTTTCTAACCTAAACATTACCATCCATATTAAAGGGTCTCCTCCAATAATTTAGACACCAAAAAACAGATAAGACATGCGAAGGCTTACGAGCACATACAAGACTAGTTTTCGAACGTCTTGGTCGTTCGTGGACTTTTGACTTCAAAACTCATTAAAATGCCTTTTAAAGCTATTATTAATCACTTTAACACCCTATTAACTCATAGAACACATGTGCGGATCTAGTTTATCCTAATTCATTTTGAGGGTTGTGACCACAATT
Source organism: Solanum pennellii (assembly GCF_001406875.1). Taxonomy (NCBI): domain Eukaryota; kingdom Viridiplantae; phylum Streptophyta; class Magnoliopsida; order Solanales; family Solanaceae; genus Solanum; species Solanum pennellii. The sequence continues at coordinate 61,402,064 of NC_028637.1, forward strand.
GTCTAGTTAATGTTCCAATAAGCAAAGCCCTGAAGGAGAAAATCATGTCGGTGATGGAAAAGAGTAGTCCACGAGTTGGAGAACGATTCCACGATACAGTGCTGAATTGCCCAAAGGTACAGCACTTGAAGATGCTGAATGTTAAAGCATAATGGCGATAGAATGGACCAAAGGGCGAATCGCCAAGTGGAATGGCGATCCTAACTAAATGTGTTGAATAGTCCATCTCAGCACAATTTTTGGTGACTATAACTTCTTATTTGAATTTTTAGTTATTCATGCAATTTTAGAATATCAAATTTTATTATTCAGTTGTTGAAGTTTAGAGTTGCGAACTGAGATTTTTGAGACACTTTTCCTTAGCTTTTAAGATTTGAAGAGTTTCATTTCTAAGAAATTAGAAGTGGGTATTGAAGATTCTTCATCCTAGATATTTATAAGGAAAATATTAATTGTACCAGTTGATGGACACATGATTTTGTATCGATTTCTACCTTTTGACTATGCATAGCTAAATTCCCAATTCTTGGGGTGTAATTTTGTGACTTTGGGTTGATTTAACTGCTGGGTATTGTTAATTGATATGTTCTGTTGGGTATTGTTAATTGAACTTAATGGGTTGTAGTTTCAAACAATATCTTAACTTTGTGTTTTTGGCTTGCACGAGAGAGATGTTTTAAAACAAGAATTACTGATTCGATGGTCTCTGGGTATAGGGTTGTCGTGGGTTCAGCTTGAGAGAGTGAATCCTAAACCCTCTTCCACATATTTAGATCGAAAGAGTGAATGAAAAAATGTGAAGGATGTTATTAATACTTTTTGTTAGTGTTCGAGAGTAACAAGTTTTATTTAGTGTAAGTTTTTCGAGAGAAAATTTATCTCCACGAAAGTCTAGCTTATTTAATGATTTACAGCAATTTACTATTAATTACATCTAGTGGATTTTTACCTTAGTCCATAATCTTATCACATCCGAAGAAACTCATCTTCATATTCGTATTATTTTTGTTTTTTTCTTTTTTAGGTGATAATTAACTACAAGCCCGCTTTTATTTGATACTTGTGTCACCCCAATCATAAATCATGTTTTACTTGGTAAATGTTTTTAGCTATGATTACTTGAGCTGATTTTTTATATTCCATTGATTCTCGATCATCAACCACTCCATTGGGACTCAACCCCACTTAGTTGGGTCATATTATTATTGATTGATCGTTGACACTTAGAATTTGAAGAAGTTTTTGGATACGTCAAAAACAACAAATGGCGCTGCTATTGAGGAGTTTTGTTACTTGAAAAGTCTTGGTTAACTTAAACTTTTCTCTTGTTAGTTATAGTTGTACTAACTCAATTTTTAGTTTTTTTTTTTGTATTTTGAAAATAGTAAGAATGAGTGTGAATACTGACAACGTTACCATATGGATCACCCCCTTTTGGGACTTTTGGATCTTAGGGATAACCTCATAGCGTTCAAGAAATTAGGGAGAAATACTATCCATAAGGTGTGTTCGGTATTTAATGAATTGTTTCACTACTGCTCAACTCATTGAATGCCAGATAATTTTTTGTTGGAATGTTTTCATAGAGGTATTTATCTGTAAAATAGAAGCGCTTCTAATAAGCATTTTTTAGGTTGTTTGATACAATAAACATGTAAAGTAGTTGCCCAAATCCTTTATGGCTTGATTAAAACCAACAAAGAAAAACAGAAAGAGCAACAATGGGCCGCATTTTTTACTCAACTGAATATCTATTATAAACAGTTATGGAGATGGAGGCAAGGTCCAAGAAGAAGAACAAATACCTTTCGCATCATGAAGGTCAAAATATAAAGAAGCAGAAGGGTGGACAAAATGAAGAAACTCTCTCACTTATTCTACACAAAATCGAAGAATAAGATTGACTAATGAATGAGATGAAAGAGACTGCCATTTTCTTTATTAGATGATGACCTCCCATTCAATGATTATTCAACTACAAGAATCCCAGATAAACCAAATGATGGTGTGTCTTTACTTACATCCTAGGGAGCGTTTTCCTAGTTACACTATGGTAAAACACAAGAATGAGGTTTGAGTGGCGACTTGTGTTTTGGCACTATGTTAAATATGGCACTTCTTAGGAGGCAACCAAAATTTTATTTTATTTTTTTTAAGTTTGAAATAGTGGTGTATTGATTGAATAGAGTGTGGAAAGTTTTTCGAAAAGTGCAGGTTGGCGATCTAGAGTCTAGACGACAAATCGCCGAAGACGTCGACGACCCAGACATAGACCACTGTTTTACTCAACATAACTTTAAGTTGGAGTCTTTAATATTCGGCGAGCCAAGGATATTATTGCTTGGTCAGCGATCATGATCTAGTCGACTATTTGGACCCCATATTTACAAGAGGTCTTGTAAAACTAGGTGATGTAAGTGTCCACTCAGCGTGCCGCTGATTGGTTCGGCGAACACGACTAATATTGTCGAATCGATGAGAACTGGACGGTTTTTAAGGCCAATGACAAACTCTCTTACTTTCCCTCACTTTTAATCTTCCAAAACACAGACCGCACTTTAGCATTTATGTTTTACGTATTTCTACCGTAATGTGGTTGTTTAATTGTGCTCAAATTTGGATTACTTTCTTGCCTAGCATTTCAGTATTTATTAATCACCATAAAACTTTTATTTTGTGAACCCATAGTTTATTTTCATCAAATTTATACTCATTTGGATTAATATTGTCTTGTTGTAGTGTGATGGTCCAACCTGTTAGGATTAAGGTATTTGAATTTCAGATTTAATTCGAATATCTTGCGCGTATTGTGTATATGGTTAAATTCCCTTATTTTTCCACTTTAAAATTAATTATATATTTGGGATTGTGCTTGAAATCTATTTAATTTAGTAGGGTTAATTTTATGTAACCGACATTTGTGCCAAATGACATAATCTTACCAATGATAAAACGGGTTAAGTCATTCTTAAGGGAAAAGATCTTTAAATGGCAAAATTTCGCGAAAACGAGAAAAGTCTGACTATCCCGGGGTAAAGGGTGTTATTGTTCTCGCTTTAATATAAATAGTGCATGTTTTTATTTTTTTTGAGGTTTCACAGAAGAATTTGAGAAGTTGGGTTGAAAATAGAAAAGTCATTTGGCAGGCTGAGTCGAGGCCGAACCACTCGAAGATTTGCCTAAAGTCCGTATCTTGCCTTTAATTTAATGCTTAATGGGTAGTTTGTCTTTTTAAATTTCAGAGAGAATCCTGAGATCGTCAATGCAACTCGACTCATTGAAAGTCTTCATGGTCGCCTTTTGTCTGCAACACTTTAGCCTATTTTCATTCTAACTTTTGACGGGATGACCCTTGCGGGCTAAATGTTGTCGGTCATTTTCCAAAATGCCCATCCTATCACTGACTTGCAAATATATTAAAGCCAATCCTTTAGGAAAACTCTATTAGCTTTCCATAGTGATTCGGCGACTCACTAACCGGATCGGTGAGTCTTTCTGCAACTGCTGTCTGCAATTTTGGTTGAAATGTTTCTAAAAAATATTCGATGGTTTGAAGATATTGTACGAAAAAATATAGATATACCACACTTGAAAGAGCATAGGGTTGGGGGTTCAAATCTGCCAAATAAAGGAACGCAAGAGCGTGCACTGGTGATAAAGGCAAGGGAAAAAAAGCCTATTTTAGATAGGGTGACTACTCTATCCCAGGTTGTTCAATTTGAGCCTGAAAGGACTAGTAATTGCAGTCCCAGAGAGATATGATCTTGTCTAGAACTCACTATACTTCTAGTAGAACTACTTCAGCTCTCATACCAGCAAACATAGTGCCACCTCACACACCTCATGTTACCCTTGTGTCGTAAGTCATCCCTCTATCTAAACTCTTCAACATGTTGAAATGAGATGGTTTGCGAACCGTCCTCGAGGAAAAGTTGTTTTAGATAGAAGGCCTTGAGGGCAAGTTTTAAGATTTAAGGGACACCCTCCACTACCACAATTTTGAAAAGTTTACCATGACCCAAGGCCCTTACAATTACTTCCTGGGTTTGAGAGTTCTATACTTCTTATAGGAGTTTTTGACCAAGAGTAAGAAGAAAGCCAACATGTTTAGATAGGTGAAGTAGGTAATGGTCTGGGGTAAACAAGTTGGGTGAAGGATAGAGAATATTAACATTGTATTAGATAGAGCGATGCATTCTATGCACCCTTATGTTGGATTGACAGTAGCTCAATCCTTAGATGAGTTTAATGTCTTTTTGGCGTCGTTGATTAATCGAAACACCCTAGGTGGATTGAGGTAGGAGCCCCTATTTAGAAGAGAGATCTGAATGTTGCTGATTATTTCTTGTTTCGCTTTATCTGCAGTACCATAATGCCATTGAGAATTAATCCATTATGTGTCATCCTAAGGCACCCTAACTTAGATCTATCATGTCCTAGAGGATAATCGACTAAGGACTTCTTATTGAGAAGGAGATGGCCATGAGGGCCAAGCATAGGCAGACCTCCTTTCAATTAGTGGTACTAATAACAAAATTGTGCAGAGTGTTGGTGTGCCCTAGTATGCTTCCAGAGTATTTGATGTAACTTCGTCCTCCTCCACTAACATTTGATACATGAGGCCGAGAATAATAGAGATGAGGCTTATAGGAGGAGAACAACTCTAATATATAGATCCTCGAAGGTGGATGTTGACATTATAACTACAAAGGCATCTTTTCCTACTTAGGCTCTGAGCCTTCAGGTACTTCTGTTCCTACCTCTTCTTCATATGCATCAAGCACATCCACTTCGTTCGAGAAGACCAAGATTACTCGAGCGATGATCCTGAATGTACTTCAAAAATCTAAGACGTGTTCTATAGCCTAACATAAGTGTCACAAAGTCTAGACACTGTTTTAAGGTCAATTTTAATTAATATATAAGTCATTTTGGAAGTCTAGAAACCAAAATGTCCAAGAACGTCCATGACGTCCGGAAACTAGTTCAATGAGGTACTAACGTGCGTCAAACTATTTGACTATCTTTTAGGAGTCCGAAATTCATTAAATATAGTGGAAGGGTGTCTAACTTGTGTTGGTATTGATTCATAATCGAAACTTCCGGGTAAGACTCCCGAAGGACCAACCAAGGGCTCTTAAGGAGGACCCTTGCATTTTTGGGGTCAAAGAGTGCTGGGCAGTGTGCACCAACAAAGTGAATCGATGAGCCGTGTGTGGATTGACGGGTCGTCGAAGCCATTCGTCGAACAGCACTTAGACATTTTGGCAAATGGTCCATTTCGATCAGTCTTTGAACTTATCCACGGATGTGCAGCACAAAAGGGGTAAGGGTCGTCGACTCGTAGACGGGCCATTGATCAAGGTCTCGTTTGTGAGGGCTGAGATTTTCTGCACGTTCTAAGTTAGTTGCAATTAATTAATTAAGGGGTTAGGTTTTTGTCGGAGTAAATGGAAGACTAATTAAGTTAATTAACACCCCATATAAAGACCCCAACCCCATTAGACTAATCTAAACTCTCATAACTCATAAACCAAAACTCTTTTCCTTCTCTCTTCTTTCATTCTCTAGTGAACAACTATGTTGAAGTCCAAGCTAGGGGAGGGTATAAAGGCTCTAAAAAGTTAAGTTTGATCATCAATATTCATCAATTAGTAAGGTGTGGTATCTATTTCACCTTTCAGACCTCTTTCCTCAAAGGGTTCCATCAAATTGATTTCAAAATTTGAGTTTTCAAGTGGGTTTCTTCTAATCTCGAAACTGATTTTATGAATATAATTTTTTGTGATTTATTTTTGATATTTTGAATAGATTAAAATGTATTATAAATTAATTATGATATATCTTGATGGTTTGGTCTAGTTTGTATAAGATGATCTTTACCCCTTAACCCTAGGCTATGATCTTCATATGAATTAGATTATATTGGTTCAATTGACTTGGTTATTGGTAGAATTACTACTAGATGATGTTTTTATTCGAATCATGAATTAATTAGGGTGATTTATAGTCCTTTCATGCTAGTTATTGAAAAGTTTACCAAGGTTCTAAATTATGTTGTGAGTTTGACCTAAGTGTATTGTCTAAAAATATGAACTAGTATTGAATTGTGATGTAGAGATTCTTTTACCTTTGTTGTCATGTTGATCATTGAATTATGAGGATGTTATACCCTAATAGGGTTGAATTAAGGATTGATGGTAAGACCTAGATGATGAAATATGAAGGAGACTTTGTAAGTCTCTTGATCCCTATCATTTACTTCAAATTGTGGTTAATTGTGATAAGGTCATGATGTTGTATTAGACTATTCCTTGTATTAGTATTGATAGGGTGGTATGATGTTGAATTGAAATATCTTGACTATGGTTTGTGAGGTTTTGGCTATGACGTAAATTGTATAAGGATGGTGAATGATTTACCAATGTGCCTTATTATGATAAAAATATGTTAATGTGCTAACCTCACCTATATGAATTGTAATGAAAGGACATTACTCATGCAATTCTTATTGATCTATGATTATGATAATTTTTATATAAGGGTTAGACCCTATGACCTAAAATAATCTATGATGATTAATAAAGACATTAAAGACATTTTAAAAAGGAACTCTAGCTTAGCACCGAGTGAACAACATTGAGGAGTGTTCCTTCCCACATAGTAAAGGTAGGATCACTAATGTACTATTGAGATTGGAGACTACAATGAATGTAACATAAAGACGGTCCTAACTATATCACCTAGTTCTTCAACTATCTTGCCCACATAGGATACGAGATAGTGGATCCACGTAGTTGCTTTGTTCATGTTTTGGTACTACCTTAGCAAGTAGTCCGCCTTTTTTCGGTGTAGGGTTCTATGACGCCGGATTCTAGATTTGATCATGTGGTGTATGTCAGTTTGGGCAAGATGTTCCCAAAAGGTAAAATAAACTAAAAGAATGAACTCTAACTAGGATAACCTAAGGGGTTTAGCTTCGTCTTGGTAGGGGTATGGGACTCTACCTAAACATTGCACTAGTTAGCCTTGAGAGAAATATTAGGAGGGTGTTCTTATGTATGAATATGCTTATGATGATATATGATATGCTTATGATCAACTTGCACATTGTTGATACTATATGTTTGTTAGTTTTACTTATGAATATGTGTTGGTCTACATTGTTAAAGTAAAATGATATGTACTCTTAAATGCTATGCTATGTGAAATAGGATGTTGGTCATGTTTTTTGTTGGGTTACTTGATTGAGTAAGGTTATGGGGCTTTACTTGGTCATTGCACTTTTTGACTTGATAGGTGTTCATGGGTAAGTGTCTTGCTTTGGTTATAATGAAATGTACTCTTATTCATGCTTGTTGCTATTATGACTTGATGATAAAGTAACTTGACGATGTATTCAACTATATGATATGCATGTGGACTTTACTAGACTTGATGTTGTGGTTATTGTGATGTACATGCCTATGACTTAATGAACATGTCCTATTTTTTGGTGTAATCATGTTGAATGTGCATAAAGGTTTTTTATGTAGAGGGCATACTTATTGAAATGTCCCTTATCTTAGCATGATCTCAAACTATGTGTGCATATGTTCTTATACATAGTAAAAGTGGTGTACTAACTCTATTTTTTCCTTTTCCCCAACATTTTATGTTTAGTTTAATGATGGCTTTTGGAGGACTTTGAAGAAGACTTTGAATTCTTGATCATTCAAGATGGGTAGGTCCTCACTTTTCGAGGGCAATGCCATTATCAAGCTATGAAGCTGTTTTAGTATTAAGACTTATGTTTTTGTTTTCTTTCATTTGAGTAATAATTATTTGTATGACCTCTATGTGGTCTTGTTTCATTAATGTATGGGCTAGGCCCAATTTTATATACTCTTGTTAGATGGTTATGAGATGAGACGACTATTTTGGGACTATGTTATCTCATATATCTATGTGCAATAAAAGTAGAAGACTATGTAATCTTCTTATACAAAGGGTCTATATATATATATATATATATATATATATA
>NC_028637.1:61410722-61419103 GCF_001406875.1 Solanum pennellii
TATATATATATATATATATATACACCATATGTATGTAGAGTTCTATGTAAACCTCCAAGTAGAAGTAATGAAAAGTTTTAAATTTTCTGCTAAATTTGACATATGAATGTAATGATGTAAGATAAAAGGATAGTCTTAGTCCTCAAAGAGGACGGCGAAGCCGGGTACATCTAGGGGGTATTCCAGAATGTGAAAAACTTGATATGACAGGATGAGGTTGAATAACTTTAAGTCGATGTATCTCTCAAACACGTCTAAGTAGGTTCATATTCATAATTGTAAAGCGCGCCAGACTTATGAATAGGAATCTATGAGATGCTTAGATAACTCTAACTTTTTTGGAAGTCCAATATCGTGCCTTTAGATTGTTAGCTCTATCTGCTTTTGCATCTAATCCTCTTATTGTGATTATAGGCAATGGATACTTGAAGGAATGTAGAACGAAAAATTGAAGAAGAGATTACCAATACGGGAGTTCCTCCCCGTGGTCATCAAGTTCCTCCTCATTAGGAAGATGTGACTGATGACCAAGCCCCGGTCAATCCTCCTCTTTTGGCGGATGAGAACATAAGGGCCGCCTATTCCAAATGGCGCAATCCATTACTACCCAAGCACAAACCACCACTACACAAGCCCAAGCCTTGACGACCCAAACTAATCAAGAGGTTGTACCCTGAGCACACCAATAAGTTGTTACCATGGCCTATCGTCTAAGGGATTTCACTAGGATGAACGCTTCTACTTTCTATGGGTCCAAGGTTGAAGAAGACGCCCAAGAGTTCATTGATTTAATCTACGAGATCCTCTATGCTACGGTTTTGTCTACTAGTGAGAAGGCCGAGTTATCCACTTATAAACTTTAGGATGTGGCTCAAGCATGGAACATCCAATGGAGAGACAATATGCCATTAATAGGTGGACCCGTGACTTCGGAAGTGTTCAAGAAGGCTTTTCTTGATCGTTTCTTTCCTAGGGAGAAGAGGGAAGATAAAGTGGTGGATTTCATCAACCTTTGACAAGGTGGTATGAGTGTGCTTTAATATTTCTTTAAATTTACTAAATAGTAGAATATGCTCCTTCTTTGGTTTTCGATCCTAGGGATGAAATGAGCCATTTTGTGACGGGGGTGTCAGATGATTTGTATGAGGAGTGTCATTTGGATATGCTACACGACAAATGAGCATTTCTCATCTCATGCTTCATGCTTAACATGTGGAAGACGCAAGGGATAAGAGGAAGAGTACATATGCCAAGAGGGCAAGATCTTCTGATGGTGGTTCATCAAACAGAAGGCTTGAGATTTAAGACAAGCATAGGTTTAAGAGTAATGTTTATAAATAAGTTACATCTAAGTTCCCTAAGTCTAGTGATGATAGGGTGTCTAACCCTAAGCTTAATAAGGGAAGGGATAGTAGTTCACCAACAAAGAATCCAACTTATGGAAAGTGTGGCAAGAAGCACAATGGTAAAGCTCAATCAAGTGGTTCAAATGAGGCTCTAAAAAAAACTATCTCTATGCTCTCCACTCTAGGGGTGAGCAATAGACTTTTCCATACGTGGTGATCGGTATGTTGAGAGTCTTATCTATTGATATATATGACTTACTTGATCCCGGTGCTACCTTATCATTTGTTACTCCTCTAGTAACTAAAACTTTTGACATTTAGCCCGATATTTTTCATGAACCTTTTATAGTGTCTACCCTAGTGGGTTAGTCGGTTGTTGCAAAAAGGGTGTATTGAAATTTTCCTATAATGTTTCCCAATAGAATTTCTTATGTTGAACTAGTAGTACTTGATATGCTTGATTTTTATGTCATTTGGGGTATGGATTGGTTGCATGCTTGATTTGCCTCTATATATAGTAGAACAAGGGTGGTGAAGTTTGCCTTTCCAAATAAACCCGTTTTAGAGTGGAAGGGGGGAAATTCTATTCTTAGAGGTCTTATCATGTCTTGTTTGAAAGAATGCATAATGATCTCTAAAGGGTGTTTATATAACATAGTAAGAGTCCAAGATTTATAATACAAAATTCTTCCAATTGAGTGTGTCTCCGTAGTGAGGGAATTTCCGAAAGTCTTTCCTAATGATCTTCTCGGTATTTCTCCAGAACGGGAAATTGATTTTGGTATCGACTTGTTATCGGATACAAATCCCATTTCAATTCCTCCTTTTTGGATGTCTCCGGCCGAATTGAAAGAGTTGAAGGATCAACTCAAAGATTTACTAGACAAAGGCTTCATTACACCTAGTATTTGTTCATAACGTTTTATAGTATTGTTTGTGAAGAAAAAGGATGGGTCCCTTAGGATGTGCATTGATTATCGCCAACTCAATAAATTCACTATAAAGAACAACTATCCTCCCCCTCGGATTGGCGACTTGTTTGATCAACTCCAAGGGGAAAGCTACTTTTCTAAGATTGACTTCAGATCGGGTATCACCAACTTAGGTTTAGCGTTGAGGATATATTAAAGACGAAATTTTGGACTAGATATGGTCACTATCAGTTCTTAGTAATGTCTTTTGGTCTCCCAAATGCCCCGGAGGAGTTTATGGATCTTATGAATAAGGCGTTTTGAAGTTACCTAGATTCATTTGTTATTGTCTTCATTGACGACATATTGGTATATTCAAGAAATGATAGTGATCACATGAACCATTTGAGGGTGGTGTTATAAGTGCCTAAGAAGAATCAATTGTTTTCCAAGTATAGCAGATGTGAGTTTTGGTTGAGGTCAGTGGCATTTCTTGGTCATATCATCTCTAGTGAGAGAGTTAAGGTTGATCAAAGGAAAACGGAGGCGATTAAAAGTAGGCCCAGACCATTGACTCCAACTGACATTAGGAGTTTGTTGGGTCTAGCAGGTTATTATCGGAGGTCTATGGATGGTTTTGCGTCGATTTAATCTCCCTTGACTACATAGACCTAAAAGAGTAAGAAACATGAGTGGTCGGAAGCATGTTAGAGAAGTTTCCAAAATTTGAAATATAGGCTTACTTCTACTCCGTTGTTGACATTACCGGAGGATAATAAGGGCTTAGTTGTGTATTGAGATGCATCCTGAGTGGGTTTACGGTCTGCGATTATGCAACATGGAAAGGTAACAGCCTACAAATCTAGACAATTTAAGGTACATGAGAGAAACTATCCAACTCATGACCTTGAATTAGCAGCCGTGGTATTTGCCTTGAAAATGTGGAGGCATTACTTGTATGGTGTACATGTTGATGTGTATACAAACCATAAGAGTCTCCAATATGTGTTTACCCAAAAAAAGTTAAATCTCCGACGAAGAGGGTAGTTAGAATTGTTGAAAGATTACGACATGAGTGTTCTCTATCACCCCGGCAAGGCCAATGTGGTTGCGGATGCTCTAAGTTGTATGACCATTGGTAGTGTGTCTCACATAGAGGAAGCCATGAAAGACCTAGTTATAGATGTTCTTAGGTTCGCAAGATTGGGTGTGAGCTTTGAAGATTATCCGAATGGTGGTTTTATGGTCCATCATAACTCCAAGTCATCTTTGGTGGTTGAGGTGAAGTCTGAACAACACCTTGATCAACCCTTGATGGAGTTGAAAGAATCGGTTCTTGGTAAGCTTAATGAGTCATTCTCCTTAGAGGAGGATGGTGTCTTGAGGTATCAAGGAATATTTTGTGTTCCCAATGTATATTGGTTGAGGAACCGGATCCTTGAGGAAGTTCATGGGTCCCGTTACTCCATTCATCCGAGTTCGACAAAAATTTTCCATGACCTTAGTGCAGTATTTCGGTGGGAAGGTTTGAAAAAGGACATAGCGGAGTTTGTTTCTAAGTGTCCAAATTGCCAAAAAGTGAAAGCCGAACATCAAAAGTTGGGTGGCTTACTACAAGAAATCCAAGTTCCTACTTGGAAGTAGGAAGACATCATATGGATTTTGTAGTAGGTTTGCCTTGGACTCAAAGGCAATATGATTCTATATGGGTGGTTGTGGATTGGTTGACCAAATCCGCTCATTTTATTCCTATCAAGTCTATTTATTCGGTAGAAGATTATGCAAGGATCTTCATAGATGATATTGTGCGTCGCCATGGTATTCCGTTATCCATCATATCGGATCGGGGTTCACAGTTCACATATAGGTTTTGTAGGTCATTCCAAGAAGGGTTGGGTAATAAGGTTAAGCAAAGCACCGCTTTTCATCCCCAAACGGATGGTCAAGAGGAACGCACTATTCAAAACCTTGAGGATATGCTTAGAGCTTGTGTTATTGATTTCAAGGGAAATTGTAATAAGCATTTGCCTTTGGTGGAGTTTGCTTACAATAAAAGTTTTCATTCGTCCATATCCATGGCTCCTTCTGAAGCCTTGTATGGTAGAAGGTGTAGGTCTCCTATTAGATTGTTTGAAGTGGGTGAGCCTTCAATTCTTTGTCCTGACTTGATTTATAAGACTTTGGAAAAAGTTCATATCATAAGGAATTGGTTGCAAACAGCCTATAGTCGACAAAAGTCTTATGCTGATCATAGGAGAAGTGATTTGGAGTTTGAGGAAGGTGATAAGGTCTAATTAATATTTTTTCCTATGAAAGGGGTGGTTAGATTTGGAAAGAAAGGGAAGTTAAGTCCTCGTTATGTGGGTCCCCATGAAATCTTGCAAAGGGTTGGTAAGGTTGCTTATGAGTTAAGTTTGCCTAGTAAATTGGCTTCGGTTCATCTGGTTTTTCATGTTTCAATGCTTAAGAAGTGTATCGGTGATTCCAAGTCTATTCTTCCTATTGAGGGTATTGGTGTGAAGGATAATCTCTATTATGTGCATTTTGGTGAAGTTTTGTAAAATGTGCATTTTTGTTGTTCCTACAGTGAAGTTACAGTGAAACATGCCTAATAAACTTGAAAATTGTCAATTTTTCTCTTTGGCTGGTTTTGAGTTGAGTTGTACATTTTGATATGATGAGTCTTTATGAAATGATATGTAGCATGTTGGTAAGTTGAACTTTGATAGATTTACTCGTAAATGTTATGTTAAGGTCTTGTTGTTGTGAGAAAAGTATTGCTCATAATGTAATGTTGAGCCTTAGGTAATTGAAATTTTGAATTTTCATGTGTAAGTGATATGGTTGATGTTATTATGTATTGTTGCTGGTTGCGCTACTAGTCTTGAGTCTATTCCTCCCTTCAAAAGATTTTTAGTGTCATTCGGGGTCGAATGTTCCTAAGGAGTGGATAATGTAACACATCAAAATTCTAAGACGTGTTCTCCTAACATATGTGTCACAAGGTCTAGACACTGTTTTAAGGTCCATTTTAATGAATATAAGTTACTTAGGAAGTCTAGAAACCAAAATGTCTAAGAACGTCCATGACGTCCGGAAACTAGTTCAATGAGGTACTAGCGTGCCTTAACCTATTTGACTAGCTTTTAGGAGTCATAAATCATGAAATTCTGTGGAAGGGTGTCTAACTTGTGTTAGGATTTATTCATGGTCGAAACTTCCGGGTAAGACTCCCCAATGACCAAGTAGGGCTCCTTGAGGAGGACACTTGCATTTTTGGTGTCAAAGAGTGCCTTGCCAGTGTGCACCCACAAAGTGAATCCACGAGCCGTCTGTGGATCGACGGGTCATCTAAGCCATCCGTCGACGAACACTTAGACATTTTGGAAAATTTTCCATTTGTACAAGTCTTTGAACTTACCTACGTAAGTGCAACACAGAAGGGGTAGGGGTCGTCGACTCAAAGACGGACCGTTGGTTAAGGTCTCGTTTGTAAAGGCTGAGATTTTCTGCATGTTTTAAGTTAGTTTCAATTAATTAACTATGGGGTTAGGTTATGGTTTAGGGGTAAAGGGAATACTAATAAAGTTAATTAATACCCCATATGAAGACCCCAACCCCATTAGACTAATCTATACTCTGATAACTCATAAACAAAAACTTTCTTCCTTCTCTCTTCATTCTCTCTCTGTGAAGAACTCCATTGAAGACCAATCTAGGGGAGGGTTTAAGGCCTGTAAAGATTTTAGTTTCATCATAAATATTCATCAATTAGTAAGTTATGGGATCTATTTAACGTTTGAGACCTCTTTCCTCAAAGGGTTCCATCAAATTGATTTAAAAATTTGAGTTTTCAAGTGGGTTTCATTTGATATCGAAATGATGTTATAAATATAAATTTTATGATTTATTTTGGATATTTTTAATAGATTAACATGTATTATAACCTAATTATGATATATCTTGATGGTTTGGTCTAGTTTGTAGAAGATGATCTTTACCCCTTAACCCTAGGTTATTTATCTTGATATGAATTAGGTTATATTTGTACAATTGACATAGTTAATAATTAAATTACTACTAGATGATGTTGTTATACTAATCATGAATTAATTAGGGTGATTTATAGTCCTTTCATGCTAGTTATTGAGAAGTTGATCACGGTTATAAAGTATGTTGTGAGTTTGACCTAAGTATCTTGTCTTAAGCTATGAACTAGTATTGAATTGTGATGTAGTGATTATTTTAGCCTTTCAATTATGAGTATTTTATACCCTAATTAGATTGAATTAAGGTTTGACGGTAGTACCTTGGTTATGAATTATGAAGGAGACTTGGTAAGTCTTGTGATCCATATCCTTTACTTCAAATTATGGTTAATTTTTATTAAGTCATGATGTTGTATTGGAGTATGCCTTGTATTAGGATTGATAGGGTGATACGATGTTGAAGTGAAATGTCTTTAATATGGTTGGTGAGGTGTTGGATAAAATGTAAATGGTATAAGGATGGTGAATGATTTAACAATGTGCCCTATTATGATATCAAAAAGTTAATGTGCTAACCTCACCTATATGAATTATAATGAAAGGACAATACTCCTAAAATTCTTATTGATCTATGATGATGATGATGTGTATACAAGGGTTAGACCCTATGACCTACAATAAGCTATGATGATTGATAAAGACATTACATACATTTCAAAAAGGGACTCTAGTTTAGCACCGAATGAGCTAGAGTGAGGACTGTCCCTTCCCACATAGGTAAGGTAGAATCACTAGTGTACTCTTGAGATTGGAGACTAAAATGCATCTAGAAAAAAGAGGGTCTCAACTATATCTCCTAGTTCTTGAGCTATTTAGTCAACATAGGAATACTATCTAGTGGATACACGTAGTTGCTATGTTCATTTTTTTGTACTACCTTATCAAGTAGTCCACCTTCTTTTGGTGTAGGTTTCTATGACACCGAATATCACATTAGCTCATGTAGTCTATGTCGGTTAGGGCAAGATGTTCCCAAATGGTAAAATGAACTAAATAAATGAACTTTATCTAGGATAACCTATGGGGTTTAGCTTAGTATAGGTAAGGGTATGAGACTCTACCTAAAGATTGCACTAGTTAGCCTTGAGGGAAATCATAGGAGGATGTTCTTATATATGAATATGCTTAAGATGATATATGATATGTATATGATGAACTTGCACATTGTTTATACAATATGTTGATTAGTTTTACAAATGAATATGTGTTCGTCTACATTGTTAAAGTAAAATGATATGTACTCTTAAATGCTATGCCATGTGAAGTAGGATGTTGGTCATGTTTCTTGTTGGGTTACTTGATTGAGTTAGGTTATGGGTCATTACATGGTAATTGCACTTGTTGACTTTATAGGGGTTTATGGGTAAGTGTCTTGCTTTGGTCATAATGAAATGTACTCTTATTCATGCTTGTTTCTATTATGACTAGATGATAAAGTTACTTGACTATGTATTCAATTATATGATATGCATGTTGACTTGACTAGACTTGATGTTGTTATGATGTACATGCTTATGATTAAATGAACATGTCTTGTTCGTTGGTATGGTTTTGTTTGATGTGCATAAAGGTTTTTAATGAAAAGTGCATACTTATTGAAATGTCCCTTTTGTTAGCATGATTTCAAAGTATGTGTGCATATGGTCTCATACTTAGTACAACTGGTGTACAAACCGAATTTCTTTCTTTTGCCAACATTTTATGTTCCGGTCGTTGAAGGGCTTTTGGAGACGACTTTGAAGAAGACTTGGAATTCATGATCATCCAAGTTGGGTAGATCCTCACTTTCCAAGGGCAATGCAAATATCAAGCTATGAAGTTGTTTTGGTATTACGACTCTTATCTTTCTGTCCTTTCATTTGAGTATTAAACATTTGTATGACCTATATGTGGTCTTGATTCATTAATGTATGTGCTTGGACTAATTTTATATACTTTAGTTAGATGGTTATGACATGAGACGACAATTTGAAACTATGTTATCTCCTATATCTATGTGCAATAAAAGTAGAACATTAAGTAATCTTCCTATACGAAGGGTCTATTTATACTCGACATATATATATATATATATA
>NC_028637.1:61419623-61429799 GCF_001406875.1 Solanum pennellii
ATATATATATATATATATATATATTATATGTATGTGGAAGTCTATGTAAACCTCCTAGTAGAAGTAATGAAATTTTTTAAATTTTCCACTAAATTTGACCTATGAATTTACTAATGCAAGCTAACAGGATAGTCTTAGTCTTCAAAGAGGACGACGCCGGCGGTTACATCTGGGGGGTATTCCAAGATGTCACACTGTATATGGGGCATGTTGCCCATTCAGTAGATGTGAGGGAAACCCGATTAGAACGATCTGTCCCCTTGATGATCAAGGTTGACATCTTAGATACATTGACTATCCTCTGGGCTTCTATTGATGATCTTTCTACTAGATGCACAACTTTTGAGGAAGGCAGGGGGAGGCCTCCGAGGCTACGACTTTGAATGCCAGGGTAGTGGACATGTCGAAGGATGTAGACTATCTAAAGTCTAATGACTTAACTTCATTATTATAGGAAGCAAACATCATGGATGAACCTGATATTGCAGAGATTCCTATAGGTACCACCTAGAGACATACACAGGGATGAGATAGCAAATGATGAGTCGGATGCCGACACTGTCGAGGAGATGATTGAGGTAAGTAAGGAGATCATATATGGATATTTGCAAGATTTTGAGTAAACGATTATGCATTCGGTGAACCAGACATCTCTAACCAAAATTTCCATGGTAGCACCATTTGGGTCTCGTAATGATGTTACTTCTAAGGTGACTCCGAGTACTGAGGCCCGAGCCTAGAATGATGCCCGGGCAATGGTTTCAAGATAGACAGAGCAACTTCTTAGAAAGGATTCCTTCTTTAAATACCTTTTTGTCTTTCTTTACTTTGACTTTTGGATATTTTTTCTTATTTGCATTTGAGAACCAATGACTTTATTTTTAGTGGGGTAAGGCCCACCTTTTTTGAGACCTTTTATGTGACTTTTGTTTATTTATAGATTGAGTTTTTGGAGCTTAAATTGTTTTTACATTGATTTTTGTTGATCATTTATCTTGTGGCTCCTTGTTTCAAATTAAATGAATTTTACCCTTCCGAATAATTTATGGCACCTCTTGTAGGTTTTTGAGCGTGGTTGTTCTTTTGCAAATTTGAGTCTCGGTCTTGATCAATACCGATGTCTTCAATAGTGATCATAATTGCACAAACTTGAATGTGCGGCCATGAAAAGGTCAAATGAAGTTGCATAGACAATATGTGAAATCTTTTCATCAAGTTATGACTAGCCAAGTATTAATTTGAGTCTCTTGTGATGAACGTTGCACACTAGAGAAAGTGTGGATTCCTTTTTGAAATTGGTGTCAATGCCTTGTGTGATGAGCTTACCGTGAACCATGTGTGATGACCTCTAGATTTTTCCTCGTTTGTCGGATTTACTAAGTGATGTAAAATCTTGAGATGATCTAAAAAACTTTAAAGAGTGTGAAACAATTTGTCATTTTACCTCTTTTTGTGGCCTACTTTGTGATTTTATGAACCTCGTTTGAGCACCCCTTGAACCATAACCTTTTCTTGGAAGAAACCTGGTGAAAACATAACCAATAATTATCCCTTCACCCTTATGTTTAACGAGATGTGGTTTGTTTGAATAGTCTACTCAGGCCAAAAGCCTAAGTTGGGGGTGTGGTGAAAAGAGAAGGTAAATAAAGAAAAGAGAGAAAGTCCCGTTTGACCCATCGTTTGATAAAAATGGGGCCCCTCCTTTAAAATAAAAAAGGAAAAGAAGAAAATAATGAAAAAGAAAAATTAGAAAGTTGTGGAATAAAGTTGCGAAAGTGCAAAGAAAATATGGTGTCCTAATAATCAACGGACGATAAATAATGGGGTGATTCTTTTAGCACAAAAGAGAAAGATGAAAGGACAGGAAAGAAAAGTTGTTCTCAAAAAATTTCATGAGAATATAAGTCACTAAGCCTCAGTGACCATACCTTTAAACTCACCCCATTACAAGCCTTATAAATACCTTTTTTTTTTATCTCTAGTAAGCTAAAACAAGTGTTTGGTCAGAAAATACGGGCAAACCTATGGGTGAAATCATGCATCGTGTTCATCGTTGTCAGTGTGAGTGTTGATCTTTATTCCGAATCTATAATTTTCAAATCATTGTCTGTGAATATGGAATCATTCCTTGAACGAGGGCATTTGATCATTTTTATTGAGCTTTAACTTGCATTTGAAGAAAATATTTTGAGTTGAGATTCTTTGGAAATTCTGAGTAACAACTTCAATCTTTGAGTGCACAATTAGACCTTGCATGATAAAGTAGAGTCATCTTGTGTGCATTCATGATTGAATCTTTTGTAGCAGTGTATGAGACATCCTATTTGAACTGCTGAAGTTGACAAGCAAAAGTTTATGTTGCGGTTTTTATGAGTTCACTATTTGGACTCATTTAGGGGATTATTTTGATAGATTTAGTGTCATAAAAATTTATATTTTCTACCAATAAGTGATTAACTCCTTGAATTTCAAGTGTTTGGATGTAGGGAGAAAGCATGAATACCATTGAGCAAAAAGAAACAAGGAATCTTAAAGAATTAACGGAAGAAGTCCTGAGATTCGCCTAAGCCATTTGGGTGAGTCACTAAATGGTGATTGTATCCCCTAATGTTTCAGTGTGTCAAGCTCTGAGGAAGAAAATAAATTCGCTAGCGGAAAAGAGCAGTCATCAAGTCGTCGAACAATTCGTTGATGCAGTGCTCAATTTCCTAAAGTTTCAGAGCTCAAAGATGTTGAAGGCTAAAGCATGAAGGTGATGGAATTGACCAAACGGTTGATTAGTGATCCCGACTAACTATGTTGAATGTTCCTTCGCAACAATATTTTTGGCGACTGTAAATACTTTTTTGAATTTTTTAGTTTTTTATGCAATTTTAGAATATTAAATTTTATTATTCAGTTTTGGAAGTTTAGAGGTGAGAACAGTTTTTTTGGAGACACTTTTCCTTAGCTTTGAAGATTTTTATTTCTATTAAATTAGATGTGGGTGTTGAAGATTCTTCGTCTTAGACATTTGTACCGACATTATAATCGTACCTAGTTGATGAAAATACGATTTTGTGTCGATTTCTACCTTTTTACTATTTCGAGATAAAACCCCAATTCTTGGAGTGTGATTATGAGTTCATTTAACTGATGTGTATTGTTAATTGATACTTTTTTGTTGTATAAAATTTACTTCATTCAGTAATTGTGGTTGAACTTAATAGGGTGTAGTTGCAAATACAATCTTAACTTCATGTTTTGAGCTTTCTTGAGATAGAGGTTTTAAAACTAAAATTACTGATTTAATTGTCTGTGGGTATTGGATTTTTGTGGGTTCAGCTCGAAAGAGTGAATCATTTATCCTCTTCCACAAATTGAGCTCGGGAAAGTGAACGGACTAAAGCAAAGGTTGTTTTTAATTGCTTATTATTGGTGTTTGAGAGATCCCAATTTGATTTGAGATGATTTTTTTGAGAGAAATTTTATCCCCACAAAGTGTACCGTATTTACTAATTTAGAATGATAATTAAAATTTACTCGATTGTTTACCTTAACTTATACTCCTATTACATCCCAAGAATCATATCTTCATATTCACGTCTCCGTGTAATTTAACTTTTTTTTAGTTGATAATTAACTACAAACCCCCTATTATTTGACACTTGTGTCACCCCAAACTTGAATTACATTTTACTTAGGTAAATTTTTTTAGCAATGAAAGACTTGAGTTGATTTTTGTTTTTCCATTGATTCTCGATTACAATCACTCCCTTGGGACTCGACACCAACTCATTAGTTTGATTATATTACTATTGATTGTCAGTGGCACTTAGAATTGGAAAAAGTGTCCTGATACGTCAACAATCAAAGTCTTCTGATATGTAAGCTTTGGCTTCCTTTGTATTTGGTTGATGTTGGATGCGTGAATGCATGTTGACTAGAATGAATTTTTATTGCGTACCCAGTTTTTGTTGTTTTCCTTTCTAAGATACCATGCTTAGGCTTGACTTAATAAATTTTTGGGAGTTATATCCTGCTAAGTTTGATTGTATGTTGTTGTCACAAGACAGTTGTTATTATTATTTTTGGGCGTGTTCGACTTTTACTAGGATTAGACTAGTGTTGCCTTAGACTTACGGTCATACTCGCATTTTATCCTTGTTTCTTCTGTGCCGTAGGTTCTAACCAACTAAATCCTTGTACAATGGAGTAGAAAACATGATTTTGATAGTATGAGAAAAAATTTAGGCATTTTTCATACTTTATTGATCTTTTGTTCTCTCCCTAATTCTTCGTCTTCGATGTGTTAACGATAGTTTTGTGCTGTCGTAGCAACATGGGATTTGATATCTTCTTAGTGGACATCATTCCATGAAGCCTTTGGATTGATTGTTGAGATCCTTTTTGGAGTCGACATACCCCCGGGTCACATTACTAGTGAGGTGGCTTATTCCCTTGGAAATGGACTGGCATGCTAGGCATCCTTAATATATGGTAATACCTCTTAGAGTTGACATGCCCAGTTCACTCTAGCTTGCTGAATTCCAGTGCACTAGCTAGCTGGGAAACCCAGAATAATTTGTCACTCTTGCTTGATAGGCAGGAAGTTGAATTGATTAATGGGTATGTCTTTTTACTTGATTGGGAGCCCGATTTTTGCTTCTTGAGTTTGGACCTATGGTACACTTCTCATAGTAGGCATAGTTATTTTTATGTACTTGTTGGGCTTACAGGGGTTTGTTTGGGCTTTACTTACAGTTACTCATGATTGTACCTTCTAGTATTATGGGATCAGTTTGGTTTAGTTTTCCCTTACATGTAGTTACTTTTAGTATGCTTGTGTATTCTAATTTTGATATCAACTTTGAGCTATATTTGTGTCTTGATTCAATCTTTCCATTTTATCTTTACCCTTCTTTCTCCGTTTTCCTATTATGCCTACTTAGGACCTTCATTTTGATACTCATGATAGACTCTGAATACGTTTTATGAAGCATCTCCTAGTACTAGCTACTAACGGTGATTTGTCACTTCAAAATGCATCTTACCCAATTTCAAAAAAAAAAGTTAAATAAATTATGTAAATAAATCTCCTCATTAAATATTTGAGATTTTAAATGAAGTTTTCATTCAATCATATCAACATATGTGATTAAATTTGGAAAACTCATATCTTCAAAATTGGATTACTATGTTCCTCTGCGCTAAATAAAAATTTCATCATATATCGAATAAAATAACTATATTTTAATTGTGTAATGGTTTAATTTAAAATCCTAGCGTTGTACTTTAATAATTCTCCCTTACATTTTAAATGAAGTAAATTAATTTACTTTTTTTCTCTTGCTTTTGTCCTTTCATTCATTTAGACTATTCACTATATTAAAGGACGCAACTCTCCATATTAAACAAAACTTGAAGTTTTCTTGCAATTCTCCTTATCAAATCTAAAGTGACAATAATTTTATCTAAACATATATTTATATCCTATAATTTGTCTTGTCAAGCAACAAATGAATATAAAAGGCTAAGAGTCGGGACAGTAAACAATATTAACATTTCAATTGAAGTGATGTATCTCTTTCGATAGTATATAAGGATATTTATAAGAGCTTTTATGTAACTTCCGATAATTGCAAAAATCTTAAAATTATTTGTTTCTTATACACCAAGAGAAAAAATCTAAAAATGCAGGGCTTTTATTGTAATTTTTTATTTAGTTTAAAACTAATCTCAGTCATAATCATTTTACAAATTTGGATATTTTTTTATGAATAGTGTTTCCATTTGCAAGGAACTTGAAGAATTCAAGTAAAGAAAGGAATGTCATTTATGTAGAATAAGTATAATTATCGAATTTAACTATCAGTTTCCTCTTCTTTTCATCACTCTCCTATCAAGTGTAATGCTTTGATTTACTGTGGGACTACATTTTATTTTTTGTGCTTGTAGATAGATCTGTCTTAGTCTAGAATGTATTTACTTGCGACATAATTTTCACTTCCAATTTGTTTTTATTATTTTTTTCATTGTGATATATAACCATTAGAGTTTCTATAGGGACGATGTTGTTACAAACAGAAGCATTGAAGTATTTTTGTTTGTTAGTAAGACTTCACATTGGCTTATTTTATGCTCAACAGTCAAGTTTTCAAACAAAGTACAACATTCATGAACTTCTTAGTTTACTTATATAGTGTATATAGGGGTAGCACAGTTTCAGCATCTTATGTCACTATGAGAAATCTTATAGTTAATCACTTGAAATGTTGCATGTGTTCGAGAACTAGTTGTATATAATGGAGAAAGAATTTTAGGGAAAAGTTATATTACAATTGTATCCCAATATTAAATTTTAGCGTCATAAATTATTTAATAAACGAAATATCTACTAGTAAAAATGCTTTAAATTCTTTTCACTATCTAGACTTATTGAAAGCTAAAGAGTACTCCTAATAAAATTATTTGTAGATTTTGGAAGCAAGACATTGATCATTTATTCATTTAATTAGTACGTAATTATAAAATTATAAAGCAATTTGATATCAACGTCACTATATAGAAAAAAAATATTTTTTTTCATATGAATATTGCTTAATGAATCAGCCACAATATTCTCTCTGAGTATCTAAAGAAACATAACCTTTTTGTAAGTTAATATGTTATTTGTGTCATTGCTTATGACTTATAATATTCTAAAGGTCTTCATATGTACTTTAATTTTTTAATATTCAATAACTTATGATAAAAAATATCAAGAGTAACTATCTTAAGTATTCAAATCATTCATGATTTTAATTATATTGAAAAAGGAATTCCAATAGTCGCTACTCTTATTAATATAAATGTATATTTGTCATGTTTGGCGTTGTAAGAACATTCTTCTTTCAAATTTATTAGAATAAAAATTTTCTTGTATTTTGATGTTATAGTATTTTTATATAAATTTATTTTTAAGAGTAAAGATATTATACAATTGTAGTTTACCATAAGTTTTATTAAAAGAAAAGACAATGTTACAAATCATAACAATATTTTCTCCTATTTTACATAATTCATTTTACAAATTCATTAATATGCTTTTCAAATTTAACAATGGTTAGTTTAATTTTATCATCTATATGCATGGTTGAATAGTGTCTATAATAGAGAGTCAAATAAATATTTTTCTCAATTTTTTCTTTGAAAATTTCATTAGTATAACACTATCAATTACATTCAAAATAATAAATATTTTAGTATAAATATATATACTAGCGTCTTTATCAAGAGCAAAGGTTCCATAATCATATGATATATCATTAAGAAATATTTAATTATTACGTGTTTTAAAATTAAAATGTAATCTTCCAAAATAAAAAAAAATCATAGGTAATATAGTTGAGATAATGTTTGGAATTGAAGTCGCGCGCAAACAGAACATTAAGTATCCTTGAAAAGAGTAAAAGGAAAGGAAGGTATAATGGAAAAAGTGTTCAAAAAAGTACTTTAGAGCGAGAGAATAGTCATTATTGTCTATATACAATTGTAATTAACTGCTAGTTTGATTCTATAATTTGACTTTCTATTATTATTTTTACTTTGTTAATATTAACATTATTATAACAACAATAAAAAAATCGTATAAATTTTTTGTTTTGATCTTTAGGAGAAGAAAAGGTTTCTTTGGAGTAGTTTTCAACTGATACTTTCAATATTTATTTTGTAAAAAGTTATTTGTGAATTTGCAGTAGTTGGATTTATATAGATTTTGTTCTAACAAATACTTAACTTTGAAGAAAAATATTTTTTTTAAACATATACTAAAAATAATAATTAATATTATAAGCATAAATTAATAACGGTAAACGAACACACCAAGATTTCTAACAATAGAATGAAACAAAAAGAAAAAGATTGAGTCCATGGAATGTAGAGTGTCTCCTTAAGGAAATTATTCTCCTATAGCAACCGAGTTTTAATGAAGTAGACCCTCTCCAGATGAAATGTTTTAATTCACTTGAGTAATGATATAAAAGTAATGGTTTCACTGAGTTACTCAGTAGGAACAAAGTACACAAATATTTAATTATGCAGAAGAAGAATTTAAGATTTTTTTCATTGTTTTAAAATAAGAGGAAACTCCTATATTTATAGACAACAAAGTGCAATGTGAACAAAATATTTATTGTGTCTTATTCGAAAGGTCACAACTCTTTAGAAAAGTTACAACTCTTCAGAAAGTCTCAAACTATCATAAATGTTACAATCTTGCATAAAAGCCACAATTTTTCATTAAAGTCACACTATAAATAAAAGTCATAATTGTTTTTATAGTGTTGAGTTTGTTCACCCACACACCAATCATTTGAATTTCATCATTTGGTTCTTGAGGTTTAATGATTTAGGTTATTGATGAGAATTCTCGATGTGTTATTGTTCGTTCTTGAATTATGATGTTTGGTTGAGTTCATGAGGCGAGGATGTTGGTATTAAATTTTTTTCTCGAGTGTTTTTAGTAGATTTTCATGGAATTAACTTGGGTAAATGAATCTAAAATTATTTCGAAGATATTGATTTATTTTAGGTGAATTAGAGATAAGAATCGAGGAGAAAAAATAAGTTGGGCTTTCTGGGCAAGGGGTTGGCACGTCCTGCCTGTAGTGCGTCAGGATTTGTGCTCTACAGTTTAGGGGTTGTCACCCCGCGCCACTCAGCGTGCCAGGGTTGCTTGCCCGAACCCTTTTTTCGTTCTCCCATCTAAGTTCTTTTAAAGAATACATTCCCTGTGAACTGTAAGTTTGAGACTTAGAAAATGCACCAGAATGATCTACCTTTATTCTAGGCTCCAATGCCTTTTTATAGGAAATACATGAAAGTTAAAGAAAAACGAAAATACAGGACATGACTCAACTAACTCCACTACTAACAGAAAAATAGGAAATAGAAATTGACTTGTTCCAACCCTGAAGAATAGGTCTTTGTTGAAGTAAACTAAAACTGAAGAAAAACTAACTCAACACTCCCTCCCTTGAACTGAACTCAATCAAGAGTTTCAATTCACAATTTTTATCCCAAATGCTTCTCTGATTCTTTGAAATGATGCCATCTTAAAAGGCTTTGTCATTATGTCTGCCAGCTGCTCCTCAGTGCTGCAATAGACCAATTTAACAATACCTTCATTTGCCAATTCTCTGAGAAAATGATATCGAACCCTTATGTGCTTTGACTTTCCGTGCATGACAGCATTTTTTGACAACTTGATAGTGGATGTGTTGTCACAAAAAAGAACCATCTCTTCATCTTGTTCATGCCCGATTTCTTTCAATATTCTTTTCATCCAGATGGCTTGACAGGCACATGTAGCTGCTGCTACATACTCTGCTTCAGTAGTTGACAGAGTGACGATTGGTTGCTTCCTTGAGGACCATGCCACAGCTCCTCCACTCATTAAGAAAACATATCCTGAAGTGCTCCTACTGTCATCCACATCCCCCGCATAATCACTGTCGTTGTAGCCTAAGAGTTCACTTTTTCCATCAAGTTGATACCATATTCCAAATTCCAGAGTTCCCTTCACATACCTCATGATTCTTTTTGCAGTACCAATGTGCAACTCAGTAGGATTTGCCATAAAACGACTAATAAGACTTACCACGAACATCAAGTCAGGTCGTGTGGCTGTGAGATACATTAAGCTGCCCACCATTTGCTTATATAGTGTTGAGTCGACCTTCACACCAGCTTCATCCCGGCCAACCTTCTGTCCAGGGACTATCGGATTGCAAACAAAGTTGTAATTCTGCATCCCAAACCTCTCGATCAGCTCAGCAGCATATTTTCTTTGACATATAAAGATGCCATCAGCCTTCTGTATCACTTCAATGCCAAGAAAATATCTCATCTTCCCCAAATCAGTCATGTCGAATTCATCCTTCATGGAGCGCTTAAACTCATTCAACAACTCCTCATCATTACTAGTGAACAATAAATCATCAACATAAATGCTCACAATTATGATTTTACCTCCCTTTTGCTTGATGAATAATGTTTGTTCACTAGAGCTGCTTACAAAACCTTCCTTGACGATATAAGCCTCAATGCGACTGAACCAAGCTCTGGGTGCTTGTTTTAGTCCGTAAAGGGCCTTATGTAGCTTATAAACCATGTCCTTCTTCCCTGCTACTTCATAACCTTGTGGCTGCTCTACAA
>NC_028637.1:61431154-61490454 GCF_001406875.1 Solanum pennellii
GTTCATTTAATTTGGTCTTGTAAATCCACTTAACCCCAATAGCCTTGGCTCCAACGGGAAGTGTAGTTAGTGACCACGTGTGGTTCCGTTCGATTGACTGTATTTCAGCATCCATCGCTTGTTTCCAACTCTGATGTCTGATGGCTTCTTGAAAACTGGTTGGATCTTATATGATCATGAAAGCTAGAGTTTCAGTCTCGACTCTAGCCCTGTTTACTTCTTCCTCTATATCTGATAGCCCTTCTCCTGTGGTATAATCTGCAGACCATATTGGTGGTTTTCTCACCCTGCTAGTTGTTGTTATCGTTTCTCCTGTTGATGGATTATTTGGTGAAGGAACATCATCAGTGTATTCTTCTATTTCTTCCGGTTCCTCAACACTTTCATAATTGTTTTCCCACTCGAGTTCAATGCTTTCTTCACCAGAATAACCAACAGCTTCCCAATTCCACTTCTTATCTTCCTCAAATATCACATCTCGGCTAATGTGAATTCTTTTCTCCACTGGATCGAACATCTTAAAAGCCTTGGATTNTGATTCACTGCTGAAACCTTATAGGACACACTTCATGCTTTTATCATCAAGCTTGCTTCTTTTAACATCTGGGATATGAACATAACCAATACATCCAAAAACCCTGAAGTGTTCGACTGATGGTTTTCTTCCACTCCATGCTTCTTCTGGGGTCATGTCTCTTACAATGAGTGTAGGAGATCTATTAAGAACATGATTCACCCATTGCACAGCATCTGGCCAGAAAACTCTTGGTACATCCTTCTCTAACAAAGCTGCTCTCACCATGTTCATGATTGTACGGTTTTTGCGTTCAGCAACGCCATTCTGCTGGGGTGTGAAGGCTGTGGTCAGCTGTCGTTTGATTCCATGCTCTCTACAGAATTCCTTGAACTCATTTGAGTTGTATTCTCCTCCTCTATCTGTTCTTAGACATTTGATGAACAATCCAGTTTGCTTTTCCACAAATGCTTTGAATGTCTTGAACTGATGAAATGCTTTTGATTTTTCTAGCACAAAATATATCCATGTTTTTCTTGAGAAATCGTCAATGAAGCTTATCAAGTACCTTATTTGACTGTTTGATGGTGGATTGATCGGACCACAGAGATCAGAGTGAATAAGCTGCAATCTTTCAGTGGCTCTCCACTTGCTCTGCTTCGGAAATGGAACACGATGGTGTTTCCCTTTGACACATGCCTCACAGGTGGTTTTCACATCTCCAATTTCAGGTAATCCCACAACCATCTCTTTACAGCATAATGTGTGAAGTCCCTTGTAGCTGAGATGCCCATATCGATGGTGCCACAGCTCTGCCTCGTTTGAGATATCAACCTGCAAGCATTTCTCCTCTTTTGTTTTGTCATTTGATTCACCTAGCAAGATAAACATTCTATTAGCACTCATAACAGATTCTGCTATCTTTCCTCTCGAGGGATGAAAGGTGCAGCATGTGTTCCGATCTCCTCCTTTGAATAGCACATCTAGACCCCTTTCTTGAAGTTGTCCAACACTCAGCAGGTTGTTCTTCAATTCCGGAATATAATACACATCGTTGATCACATAGTTTATTCCTTTAAGCATTATTTTTACCACTCCTTTCCCACCAACCATCAGTTTGTGATTGTTCCCAAGCTTAACATTATGTGTGAAGCTAGTGTCTAAAGTTTAGAACATACCTCTTTCTCCACACATATAGTTTGAACATCCAGAGTCCACGAACCACACATCTCTTCTTCGAGCACCTTGAAGCTCCACATACGTCATGAGAAGAACTTCATCCTTTTCTTCGATCTCTGCAAAATTTGCTCCACTATTCCCATTTGGACATTCATATTGGAAATGTCCAAGATTATGGCAGTTGTAACACTCGATTGTTGCTTTGTTGAATGAGCGTCCTCTGCCCCTGCCTCGGCCTCTGTATGATCCTCTGCCTCTGCCTCTAACATTTAGAGCCTGATCATCTTCTTCATGACTGATCTTCTTAATTTTTTTTTCATGTACAGACAGAGAGCTTTGCATTTCGTCAATCGTCCTCCTTTCTGTGTCTTTTGACTCCTCGATAGACACCACTACATATGTGAATTTGTCAGTCAGAGTTCGAAGTATTTTCTCAACAATCTTTTAATCTGTCATGTCTTCTCCGTTGCTTCTCATCTTGTTGGAGACAGACATTACTCTTCCAAAGTAATCATCAATGCTCTCTTCATTCTTAATTTCAATAACCTCAAAATCTCTTCTTAAGGTTTGGAGAAGAGATCGCTTCACCCTTTCGTTGCCTCCAAACTTTTTCTTCATCGAATACCAAATGATCTTGGATGTTTTGCGATTCAAGATCTGTTCAAACACAACCCGATCAATTGCCTGGAACATGTAGTGCTTCACTTGATGGTCCTTCATCTTGATCTCATCAAGAATCTTCTTCTCTGCTGCTGTCATTTCAAATCCTTCTGCAGGTTCGTCGTAACCCTCATCCACTAGACTCCACAAACCCTTGGCACGTAAGAGATTTTCCATCAGTTCACTCCAGTGGTCATAGTGACCATCAAATTGTGGAATCTTGGTGAGTGTTTTGTCGTCGCTCATTTTTCTTTCTCTTAGATCACTCTGTTTGCTCTGGCTCTGATACCAAATGTGAACTGTAAGTTTGAGACTTAGCAAATGCACCAGAATGATCTACCTTTATTCATAGGTTCCAATGCCTTTTTATAGGAAATACATGAAAGTTAAAGAAAAACGAAAATACAGGACATGACTCAACTAACTCCACTACTGACAGAAAAATAGGAAATAGAAATTGACTTGTTCCAACCCTGAAGAATAGGTCTTTGTTGAAGTAAACTAAAACTGAAGAAAAACTAACTCAACATTCCCTTATAATTCTAACTAACCTAAACTACATCTAAGCATCGAGAGATCCCTCATAACACAAATCATAACCCTTGAATTCATAATTCAAATTTAATGTTGAGTTAAGAATAAAGTTTTGAGAGTTCTTTCGAGTCATTGTGAAAAGTCTTTTACAATATTTTAAAACTTATTTTAAGACTTGATTAATTTATTGTGATGTTGATGAGAATTGAGTTCATTTTCTTTTAATGAATTTATGGGAACTATGTATTTCCAAGAGTAAATATTTTTCACATTTAAATTGAGATGAAACCTTGATTTCCAAATGAGTTATGAGGAATTTTAAGTATAAACCTTTTAGTAATAATCCAAAAGTTTAAGGATGAGGAAGTGTTTTTAAACGTATGAGTTGAGTATATTTTGGGAGAAGTATTGAGCACCGATATGGGGACGAGGTCAAACAATTCAAAGGCCTCATAAACCATATAGCCAACATGGGTAGAAAGGGTCATGCTTTTTACATGATTTCTTATTTCTCTTTATGCATAGCTTAGTGTATCCACTTAGTTGACCATTTCTTATACTCGGCAAGGTAGAGGAATGTTTTGCAGAGTGGGTGAGACGTTATATCATCACATAGGTCATAGTTATTGTTTTTGGTTAGAGAATCTCCAAGATTGAGTTATTTTCGTATCTTCATACACAAATTGAGTTATCATTGTATTCATAAATACTTTGAACTATTATATACTGTTTTAAAACCTTTCTTTATAATGAAGCTTTATTATGCTATGTATTGAACTGAGTTGAGTGCTCCTGAGTTTGAGTATCCTTGACAACTTCTGATTTGAGTAAATCTTGATTATCCTTGAATATTGCTTGAGTTGAGGCTGAGTTGAGTTGAGATTATGTAAGTATATATCTCTTATTCAAGTTTAAGCTTATTTGTTATGTTCAGATGTCACCTTGAATTCTTGTATATTTAATATACGTACACCATTTGACCTGCACCTTTTATGATGCAGATACAACTTATCAGGATCATCAACCGGTGCTTCGTTGATCCTGTCATATTCCAGCTAGAATGGGTGAGCTTCCTTGCTTTCTGTAGGGTCTCACATTCGGTTAAATTTGCATATTTTTTATTACGATGTCGTGGGTCTTGTCCCGACATCCATAGTTAATTTAGTTGAGGCTTTATAGAAAGTAGTAGTTGAAAACTCTTTTAATTTCCATTGTCTAATTTTGAAGACTTGAGTTGTCTCCAGTATTCTTTGGTTTTCTGTAAAGTAGCTCTTCGTGGGCATTTTGGGTGTGCATTCATCATAATTTTAATTGTATCTTAGAAGAAAGTCATCAGTTGTATTTGTGTTCGAATTATATCTTATTTTTTGTTTGGCACGTTTGAATTGTTTAACCTCTGTAAGTCTTTATAGGACTTTTCTGTTGTCTATTGCAGTTCTGAGCATAGAGGTTTGAATGCACTGGAAGACAACATCTATCTTTAAGAGTAAGGGTATGCCTAAATGTAGTTTTTATGTGAATCCTTTATCATAGGAACGTGATACAATTTTATTTGTCACTGGGAGAAGATGTCATTGAAGGTGATGCTGTAAATTTTCGATTTGCATGAGAAGAGTCAGAAGGAATATGTTCATAGGGTGAAGAACATCACAAATATGTGATATAAAACTCTTCTATTCACATATATCGGTTGCGATAAGAACAGAATCATCTATAATACCCTGCACTATTAGTATTATAATGGAAGACATTTACAGTCTTTTGTAAGAGTGTATTAGAAGAAATAATGTATGCATTAGCTATGTATATTATGAATATCTTGTTTGCTACACTTTGTAAGCCTATATGTTGCATTAGTTATGCACTATAGTGTGTATTGACAAATCATATATCATAAAATATTAGTTCAGTATCAATAATGTATTTCAACAAAACAACCTGACACCTTAATTTAAACCTTTGTTTTGAGAAAGTATTGCATTCAACAATGAAAATATAAATTTTCTCCTTCTGGTCTCCAACGTAGGGATCAATTCTAATATGCAATTATCACCCTAATTCTCTAATGGACAAATTCACATTTGAACAACCCTCAAATATCACAAGCTACATCTGAGCGTGCTTTATCAAATCATAAATTCAAATACTAAAATTATACTTAACCCATTTCACGTATATGAAACATGGAATCAAATACAGCAGCAGTAGGATGAGAGATTGAACACCAAAAGGATTTTTCTATTTTAAAAACAAATCCCCAATCTTAATTCACAATTACATCAAAAATTCATGCAATCAAAAGCAAGGAAAATAAGATCTGTTTTAGTATTTTACTCATAAGAAAATAATCTTTGTTGGGTTTTAAATATGTGAATGTAAAAATAAAGAGTTGCGACTTTTATGAAGAGTTGTGACTTTTATTAAATATTACGTCTTTTATGAAAAATTGCGACTTTTTTTAAAACTTGTGACTTTTATGAAAGGTTGTGATCTTTTCTAAATATTGTAACTTTTCCAAAAGTTTGTGACATTTACGGTAAGCCACAATAAAAACATTTTCGCACTACCGTTTGTTTTCTATAAATTGAGGAAGTTCATCTCATTTTGATAATAGAACTTTTGGACTTCTACTACTACTAAATTTAGCATTCTAAGTATACTTTACTGCCGTTGAGTGGCTTGCTAACAGTAGCGCTTTAGGTATCTATACACCGGTGATTGAGATCATTCTGTCCTGGGAGGACATATTCCAAATCAAACCTCGGATAGTAAAGAGAAATAATTTTCTTAAGGGGACACTATGCATTCAGTGGGCTTGATCTTCTTTCTGTTTTTCCAGATTCTGGTATGTGTTATAGAATTTAGATTTGTGAATTAATTTTTGTTCTTCTATTCTTCACTGGTTCATTAAACTTTGGTAACTTCAGGTTTCTGCAAAGTTTGTTCGAATCACTAAGATTCTTTAAACACGGAGTGACAATAATTCTTCTTTAAGAAAAATATTTCGTAAATTTTTTCTAATATGTTTCTGATTCTAGTTTCTCTACTAGCATTAGTTTTCTGGTTGTGAAAATGTTCTTAAATATTGTTGTGTCTCAGGTTTTATAAAGTTTTGTTCTATGTATCTTAGGAATATATGATGAAAAACAATCTTAAATAAAAAATATAAACTATGAGGCAACTTTCCTTCACAGTCTCAACCCAAAATATTAAATCAAATACTAAGCGATTTTCACTAGTCTACGCTAACAGATAAAATTCAGTAATATTCAATAATGGATAATAGTTTGATAGATCAGATAATATCTACTTCTTTAGACATTAGTGAGATTTTAGATTAAAAAATCTATGAAATTTCAATTCCGCGCCATTCCACATAGTCGGGCCTCTAAAAGTGGCTGGGAGTTCCAAAAACACGCTTCACAAAAGAGAACATCCATTGGTAAAGCTACCATCACCTTTTTGAGATCCCAACAAAGGCAAACCGTAGTTGGTTTCTAAAGCGACAACTTGAATATTCGCAAAAGCAATATCCATTATGTTGGTGCCACTTCAAAGGACCTTTCTTGCTCGTCTCAGCTTCTTTTTTACTCTTGTCCATAAATCTCTTTCTAAGTAATAAATATAAGAAATAATAAAAATTTAATGAATCGTAAGTGTGTTTCTCTCCTTAAGTGCCACAAAGTCATGATAAAAAATCCTCAAATTAGTGGAAATCCACTTGTCATAACTTTCCTAGTTTGGTCGAGGGTTCTGATGTTTATGGAGCCTACCAGTTAGATTGGCCGCATTCACATGAATTCATCATGTTCATGATGAACTAATAAATGATGTTTTAATTAAGACAAGTGGCACATTTCAGTACCATTTCCAATCTTTAAAATTTGATATCTCAATCACTCTGATAATTCATTCCCAATCTTCAATCTTTGTTATATATATATATATGTATATATGTATATATGTATGTATTTGTCAATTGTTCCAATCGTTGTAACTTTAGCTAGTTGTTCCCCTAAATTAGTAGTGGTTTGTCATGTTTAGATTGATGGGCTAGCACATCCAGGTCAATCCCTTGATTTTTTTCTTTGTTCCCTTTACTCTATGTTATTTACATTAGTGTCCTCTTTTTTTCTGATATTTTTGTTGTTCCCTTGGAAATCTGTGATATATTCGTAACACTCCACAATTAGTAAGACTTAGAATTAGAAAGATTTTTTTTTAGAAATAATCAAATTTCAAAGCTTCTACAAAGTTAATCTATGCATGAGTTTTGGTTCCACTTCAAATGACCATAATTCTTATCTCCAGATGTGTTATGTGTGATATCAGATACCGTAGGAATGATCTTTTAATTATCTTTCCAACTCCATGGAGTTTGATCAATTTCGAGATCATATGAGGGAGATATGTCTATTTAAAGTTGGGCTGTCTAGATAAGAAAATACAACTTGTTTTAAAAATGTATTTTAGCCTCGTTCTTACCCATTAATTAAATCCGTTTTAGTAATACATTTGGGGTCTAAACTGAATTGGTTCAGTTTGCACACTCAAATTTCACACTAGGTTTTTGTGAGAAAGAACTAAAGAGGGGAAAAGTCAAGTGTTCTTAGACATTTCTTACGTAATCAAAATCGTTTCGCCAAGGGTTGATCCCAAAAAAGGAACGTGAGACTTTCATAGGGTTGGATTCACTCACCCACGGCTAACTAGTTTAAATACAGCGAAATTTATTCTAGAAAGTTGAAAGATTGATGATGTTGAATTGTGTTCTTGAAATTGGCTTTTGTTCATGAGATTTGATAGGAATACTGATTTCTTGATGGAATCGTGTCGTTTAAATTGTTTTGCTTTATTAGATTCTTGTGTACATATACTCGGTCTTTGAACGTAAAGAGCAATTGAGAAAAAAAATCGAATTTACACGGACTGGGGTTAGAAAATGAACAATGAACAAGTGGAGCGAATCTCGGTACTAGGTTCATGATTCCTCACAGTTTTGAAAAATTTTCTCCGCATCGCGGAGAAGTCAAGGACCAGTTTGCCTCAAATTTCTTTTGTCACCAAATATTGAAATGTATCTCTAGACAGTGATTTCTTGATGTTTCTCATGTTTTACTATCTAAAAACACTCCTCAACACCATAAGATATTTTCTATCACAACCTTGAACATTAATTTCAAAATCAAGAAAACTTAAGAGCCAAGCCTAGAGAGTTCATACAGTCTTTTAAAAGACATTTGCAAATTGTTTAAACTTGTTTTGAGACACGAGTTTTGAACTAGGTAAAGAATAAAAAGTGAAGTTTGTTTTTCAAAAGAGTATATGGGGACTATGTATTTCCAAAGAGTAAATATTTCCATGTTCAAAAAAGAAAGGAAACACGAATTTTGAAAAGATCATGTGAGCTAGTTTTAGTAAAGAGCCAATGCTTTTACAGTTAAGAAAGAGAGGAAACTTTGATTCCCTAAAGAACCTTTGAGCTAGTTTTTGAGTAATTCTCTCAAACATACAAATAGTTATGTTTATAAATATATGAGCTAGTATTATATTTTAAGTGTAGTACAGAGCACCGATATGGGGGAGAGTTTAGACAACTCTCAACCCCCATAAACCATGTAGCCATCATGGGTAGAAAATAGTCAGACTTTTAAAATGATTCCTTAGTACTTTTTAACATAGAATAGTTGATCCACATAGTAGTTAGGTTCTATGCCCCTCGAAAGGCATAGGATGACCCTGGTATCGTGAAGCAAAACATTGTGTCATCACAATTGCTCGTAAGTGATGGTTGTCGGTTAGAGAAACTCCCACAGAATTATTTGTATCTTATATACACCAAAGTAAATTGTGTTTTTATAAATATTCAAGAGTTTATATTTAATCGTAGCATACATACAAAGTTACTATTGTATTTTTAAATACACAGAGTTGCTATACATTTTTTAAATGTTTTTGAAATACAACATTTATAGTATTGCTTTATACTGAAATGGGAGTTGAGTTCAGTTGAGACCAGGTACATCCTTCAGTTTAATTGAAGCTTATGTATTTTTTTATTATTCCCCGTGCGTTCTCGTACATTCAGTGTACTAATACTAGTTGGCCTTCATCGTTTTATGATTCATATATAGGTAACAAGGATCAACATCTAGTGCATCGTTGATTCTAGTTTAGCTTCAGAGTTGTTGGTGAACCTCATTTCTTTCAGAGGACCCTATTATTACTTACTTTATCATTTTAGTTAATAAGGATGTTGTGATTATTGTCTCAACATCCATCTAAGTTTTTAGAGTATTCATAGACAATTAGTTGATGTTAGTTCTTGAGTCTATCCATTCTTATTTTGATGTTCGAGACTTGAATGCCATTTTGGCCAGTGATTGTTACAATATACATTCTAAGTTATTATCGAGGTGTGAGTTTACTTTTAAAACTTTTTTTTATCATGAGTTAGTGTTTCGCTAATTAGTAAGACTTGCCAAGTGTTCGCTTGGGGCCCTTAAAGGTTCTCGAGTGCTATCCCGCCGAGGGTGTAGGCTCAAGGCGTGAAAAAATTGGTATCTGAGTACAAAGTTCAACTACTTATAGAGTGTATGAATACATGTCTGTAGAGACGTGTGACGCGTTCCACATCCATAATTAGGAGGTTGTGACGCTTAGGTACTATCTCACTTTGTTCATACTCATTTGCGTGATAGAGTGTATCTCTATTAAAGTTCATTGTTACTAGTTCGTGCGCGTGTCATTCACATCATGCTTCTATGAAGTGTTGTTAGAGGTCGTCCGTCTAGAAGAATTGTTGAACCACAGAATCAAGGGGTAACTAATGCACTAAAAGTTTAATCCCAATGAGAGGTAACCAATGCTGAGTTCCGCGAGGCAATCTGAATGTTGAGAAAAGTTGTAACAAATCAAGATGTCAACAAAGAGAAAATCGTTAGGAAGTGGTTGCTACTTGTAGAGTCCGTTAGCTCTTAAGCATGAATCCTCCAAGCTTCATAGGGTCAAGTGTAACTAAGGACACAGAAAACATTGTTTAGGAGCTTCCTAATGTTTTTAAGATCATTCATGTTGCCTATGCTAAACGAGTCAAAGTAGATGCATATCAACTCAAGAGTCTTACTAGGATATTGTTATACTGCATTTGAGAGTACATTTATTTGGCGTTTCTTTGTCCCTGAGTTGTGATAGGCAAAGATAAAAGAGTTTCTCACTTTTAAGTAGGTGTCTATAAGCCTTCATAAGTACAGTCTGAAGTTCACACTACTTTTTCGCTTTACTCTTAAGATGTTTACTAAGATGAGGAGTAGGATGAGTTTATTTGTTGGTGGGTTGTCTCACTTTTCATGAAAGGAAGGTAAGGCATCTATATTAATAGAGGATATAGAAATAACAAAGTTAATGATGCATGTTCAACATGTTAAGAAGGACAAGAAAAGAGATAAAGAAGAGTATAAGAATAAGGGCTAAGACATCACAGAATAAGTCCAAGCAGTAAAAGGGTAATGGGAACCGATCTACGTTCCAAAAGAAACAAAAGAGACGTTATACTACACATGCACCAAGAAACAAATGTGAGTACAATATTAAAAATTTGTAGAATTTCAAAGCTAGACCTGCACATTCTCAAGGTAGCATGGCACAAGGGTGTACAAAGCCTTCTGCATGTACTAAGTGTGGTAGGAGCCACTTAGGTTTGTGTCATGATGGCTCCACTGGTTGTTTCAAGTGTTTCTAAAATGGTTATTTTATGAGAGAGTGTCCAAAAAACAGGCAAGGTAATGGTAATGGAGGCAATAAAGTCCAGTCTTCTTCAGTTGCTCCGCCAGATAGAGATGCATCTAGAAGAGCTACTCCAGGGGTAGGCAGACGAGTAAATCGTCCTTATGCTATTACTAGTCACCAAAAGAAAGAGGATTCACCAGAAGTTGTCACTAGTATGATCCAAGTCTTTAACTTTGATTTTTATTCTTCGCTTGATCTAGGAGCGAGTTCATCCTTTGTAACTCCTTAGGTTGCGATGAATTTTGATGTTCTTCAAGAGAAAATTCCTGAGGCCTTCAATGTTTCCACACATGTTGGTGATTCTATTACTCAAGAGAGAGTCTATCGCGATTGTACTATTTTCGTTATAATTATAACAACATCATAAAGGATTTAGTTGAGTTAGACATGGTATAATTTGATTTCTGTCTAGGAATGAACTGACTTCATGCCAGTTTTCATTACCCAAGAATGGGTGTGATGACAATTTTCTTATCCCACCAAGGCAAGTCAACCAAAAACACAACTACTACAATAAAATGAGGAAAATTTACTATCAACTTAAAGTATACCCCAAAACCTGGTTTTCACATGCACAAGTCTTTAAAAAATTACAATTGAATTAAAACAAAATATAAGTCTCATATGAAATTGTTTCTTGAGTAGAACAAAATCATAAACAAGAGTAAAAAGTCTGCTGAGATGACAAACAACTACTTCACAAATCTCTAAGAAGCCTCGGAAAAGAAGAGAATATATCACAAAGTTCTGGACTAGTAACATAACTTTTTTTTATACAAGTAAGGGGTGAGTACCAAACCACACGGTACTCAGCAAATTAAGGGGATGAAATACGGGTACTTGTACCACCCCAACAAAACCTCCACAACTACAACCTGCATAAAAATTAGCCCAACCTAACAGATCACAACTTACATAGCATATAGCTCCATAACAACACTTAGACAAATTACATATCCTCCACAAAAACACTTTGACAATTTACTATCCTCAACAACAACACTTAGAAAAATTACAAAATCTCCACAACAACACTTTGAAAAATTAAATATCCTCAACAACAACACCTCAACAAATCACATAACCTCAACAACAAAACTTCAGCAAATTACATATCCTCAACAACAAGCTAAGTATTCATCAATCACAAATTTCACAGAAAGGCACTCACAAGATCAACAACACACTAAATAAAGTTCACCAATAATGACGAAGTGTGATGCAATGAAATGCAATGTCAACTATAGTAATGCATGTATGACCTAATGATACACACCGGTTGTCTCTCAGTCTGAGACCCATGGGGAACATATATGTCCATGCATCTGTCACGGCGCACGACATGACCCTCGATAATAGTAACCATTGCGGCATGCGATACGTCCCTCGAAATCTAATATCCATCGTGGCACGCGATACGTACCACGAAATGGTACATCCTCTTTAATTTCTCATTCTTTCTCAATGCACATAACATTTGTCACAACCACATCTTCGAACAATGCAAATGACATGTTTACAAAAATATTTAGCAAATGACTTTTTTCATAACATTTCACAATCTGCAACATCAACAATGATTCAACAAGACTTTTAAACCATTATCAACGCATCACACACAAGCAATTATTCACATTGCCTTTTATTACTTTTTTTTCATCATTAGAATTAATCAATGTGTACAAGTCAACCCATCACCATGTCCCATTACTCCCAAACATATACATAAGAATATAAACGCATTTCATACACTTGACAAGGGTTTAGAAGTCCACTTGCCTAAAATAGTCGAACTATCACTCTGAGACTTGAGTCTTCCCATTTGGTTGGACTTCCAACTCAACCAATCTATTCACATAAGCAATTTTTATGAAGATTAAATTTTGTTTTGTTTGAAAAACAATGAGGTGAGTAACTATATACCGAACAAATTCACATTCATAGTCATATTACATCTTATATATGAAAATTCGTGCATCCTTTAACTTCGAACCAAGAGTCTATATGAGAGGTCTTATTCCTTCACTTCTCTTAAATTATTCCCGTGACACAAAATTCTGAATATCATGAATTCTTCAATACACTAACTCTTTTTTGTTCCTTTGGTTGACTCGCTTACCAATCTTATCCTTTGACCAAAAACTCATGATACTTTTACCTTATCCTCTAAATCGAAACATTACGTGAAATCCCCCTTTATGTATAACAATCAAAATTAACCAAGTTTAGTACCCAAATAATGCATAAGTCCTTCCAAATGTTTCATACTCAACATGATCGATCATTTCTTATCTTACCAATTCATACCTTGAGAAAACACACTATCACAAACCTAAACTCACAATGAAAAACTTGAATTTATTCCAACCATGTAACACAATCCCATTATCTATCAATATTAGTCCATACATTAAATATCTTTATGAATTCATGTATCTTAGCTTATCATTCTTGATCGCCTCTCGATCAACCTTATAATATCTTTCGCTACAAATCCGACCATACTTATTATCAAACTC
This sequence comes from Solanum pennellii, assembly GCF_001406875.1. Taxonomy (NCBI): domain Eukaryota; kingdom Viridiplantae; phylum Streptophyta; class Magnoliopsida; order Solanales; family Solanaceae; genus Solanum; species Solanum pennellii. The sequence goes on from NC_028637.1 coordinate 61,444,349, forward strand.
AAAACCACAAAAGAACTAATCATTATACTTGAGATGAACTTCCGTACCTCCTTTCCCAATATTTATCCAGTAGTTTTTAACCAATGTGATGAACCCGTGACATTATTACCATAATAAGAGCAAAATATATAGAACCACGTATCTGTAAACCTAGTTCGCAACTCTCTAAAGATAATCTTTGTCATTTTAAAAAATCAGAGTAAATATCTTTGTTTTCGATTGCTTCTTTACAATGGCTAAATACATCCCAATTATTCTTTTCATGTATGACTCTGGTTCATTTAAATTTCATTCTAATGGTGTCATAGCACCTTCTTTAACTTTCTATACAACCCCATTACTCATAAAATAACAACAAATCATAACATTAGATACTCGCAAGTCGTCATTATTATAAAAGTCCGTTTAACCAACAAACTTTATCAAATAGTTGCATCCTAATCACAATCCATTACGAACTCTTATTACCATCATGCTCAATTAGCTTTTGTCATTACCACGAATTCAATCTTTTCATCTATATGACACATTAAATCAAACTATACAATCAAATACAAAGGACTAACCCACAATTATATGCAGTTTTTACTAAAATTCTCAATTACCTTCATACAAGCAAACTCTTTAAGACTTCATTTAGCCATAAGATTGTAATTCAGGTATTTATCCATTCACTTTGACCTTGAGATAAAATCACTGGTCCTCATTTACAATCCTAGAAATACACTTCACAACCTAAACCCATCAATGCGTACCAATAATCCACCATCAAAATTTTCCATACAATATAATACATAGCTCATTCGTCTTTAATAACAAGCAATTTGGTTTCTCAAATATGAATGTGACATCAAACCTCATCGTACGAGCATGTGATACAACTGATAATTCCTTTTATAGTTAGCAATCACACTTAACAATCAACATATCCGTGTTCATATACCACTAGTACCACATCGTAAAATTTTGTTACATCCACCACTAAGTACCTCATACCTACCGAGAAAATCATATCCAAATAGGTTACACGTTTCTACCCATCAAATAGTTGTACACTACTACCAAAATAGTTCTATATCTATCCCGATCTACATGTATTCTTTTGTAGATCAGGTCACTATCAAAAGTAACACACTCCATAATTGCAATCAAGTAAGCGTCGGTACTATTGTAGTACAAATTCTAACCTTAATTGGTGTATCATTATTCCCATCATATTCTAAACAACCCATTCATGTTATGGTAACTTTAATAATTCTAGTTTCTAAAGTTACATGTCCATCATCTAGCAACCCCTTTAATCATTTTACTTTCAATTATCAAATTTATCAAGATATTTCATATACCACACAAGTACTATTACGTTTATTGGGGTAATGTCACATCCGGGGAGCACCCGCTAGACGTAAGCAGCGTCGTCGTGCTCTTTGAGGACTAAGACTAGACTCTTAGCTTACACAATTACATTCATTGATTCAAATGCGGAAAAAATTACAAGTTTTCATATTCTACATTGAGGTTTAGACCTCTACATACACATAATGTTTACATCGAGTATATATAGACCCTTTGTAATAGAAGATTACATAGTCTTCTACTTTTATTGGACATAGGTATATAAGATATAACATATTATCAAAAGGATGTCTCATATCATAACAATCTAACAAGAGTATAACAATTTGGCCCTAGCCCATACATCAATGTAATAAACACACATATAAGGTATACAATGTTTAGTACTCAATTGAAAAGGAAAGAATATAAAAGTCTTAAAATAGAACAACTTTATATGCTTGATAGTGGCATTGCCATAGGAAAGTGGGACCTACCCAACTTGGATGAATGAGAATTCAAATTTTTCCTTCAAAGTCGTCTCAAAAGCTCTTCAACGACCGGAAGTGAAAATGTTGGGGAAACGTAGAAAATGGGGTTAGTACACCATTTGTACTAAGTATGAGACCATACGCACAAATAGTATAAAATCATGCTAAAAATGGACATTTCATCAAAACATGTTATTTTATATTTCGAAAGTCTTATGCATATTCAAGAACCAACACAAGTCATTAATACATATTCATCAAGTCAATACCATGTCCTATACATGACCAAACGACCTTAAGTCAAATCAAGTCACATGCATATAAACATACTTAAACGCTTAATCAAATTCCACTCTATAATCAAGTCATAACATCACAATCATAATAAGAGTTCATTACATCATAACCAAGCAAGATAATTACCCATGAACCCTCGTTAAGTCAACAAGTGCAAGACCAAGCAAAGCCATGTAACTTTACACAATTAAGCAAACCCAACAAGAATCATGAACAATATCCAACTTTGCATACAATATCATTTAAGAGTACATACCATCATACTTAAGCAATGGGAATCAACACATGTTCATAAGTGAAACCAATCATCATGTAGTATCATCAATGTGAAAGATCATCATATACATAACATATACAATTATAAGCATATTCATATATAAGAACGTCCTCCTAAGACTTCCATCAAGGCTTACTAGTTCAATGTATAGGTAGAGTCCCATACCTTTACATAGACTAAGCTAAATCCCTTAGGTCATCCTAGTTAGAGTTCATGAATTAAGTTGATTTTTCCTTTTTTGGAATATCTTTCCCTAACCGACATAGACCACATGAGCTAATGTTCAATCCGGTGCCATGGAACCCTACACCTAAAGAAGGCAAACTATTCACCGAGGTAGTACCAAAACATGAACAGAGCAATTACGTGGATCAATTAACTAGTATTCCTATGGGGGAAAAATAGTTCAAGAACTAATAGATATATTTTGGACCTTCTTTTTGCTACATGAGTTATAGTCTCCAATCTGAAGAGTACATTAGTGATCCTACCTTCCCTATGTAAGAAGGGACACTCCTCACTCTAGTTCACTCAGTGCTAAGCTAGAGTCCCTTTTGAAAAGTCATTAATGTCTTTATTAATCATCATATCTAAATGTAGGTCATAGGTTCTATCCATTGTATAATAATCATCATCAAATATCAATAATAATTGCATGAGTATAGTCTTTTCATTACAATTCATTTAAGTGAGGTTAACGTATTTAAATAATCACATATTGATATGGAATATTGGTAAGTTATCTCTATCCTTATATCATTACACATAAGAAAACACCTCACAAACCATTGTCAATATATTTAAATTCAACATGATACCAACCCAAACAATCCTAATACAAGATATACATCAACACAACATCATCACTTAATCTCAAGTAACCACAATTGAAGTAAAGAGTTAAGATCACCAGACTTACCAAGTCTCATTCATAAGCCACATCAAGGTCTTGCCATCAAAACCTCAATTCAACCCCACAACGGGTATAATACCATCACCTAATAGTATCAACATGATAATGAAGTAAATTAAACCAAATCCATCACTAATTCATAGATTAAGACAAGAGACATATATCAAATTCATAATCTAGATCAATTACTCAAGAACTATAATGATAGGACTATAATTCGTATTAATCTATTCATAATTGATACAATAAAATCATATAGTAGTAATTCAACCAATAAGCAATTCAATTGAACCAACACTACATAATTCATATCAAGATCATAAACTAGGGTTATGGGGAAAAGGTCTTCTTCTACAACTAAACAAATCCATCAAGAAATAACATAATTTAGTTATAATACATGTTAATCTATTCATAATATACAAAATAAATCTTAAACAAAGCAATTCACAAGATCAATATCAAGAATGGAAAAGACCCACTTGAATTTCATACTTTTGAAATCAATTTGATGGAACCCTTTGGGGAAAGAAGTCTCAAAGGTGAAATCCGATACCTTGTTATTTGATGAAGATTGATGGAGAAACTTTTTTGATTTCATCCCTGGAACCCCTTGACCTTGTCTTCTATGGTGTTCTTCAACTTGTCAGAGAGAAAAAAGAGATAAGGAATATAGTTTGGGTTTGGTAATTATAAGAGCTTAGGTAGATTAATTAGCTTAGAATCTTTTTATAGGTAATTAAACAACTTAATTAGACCTTCCTAAATCCCTAACTAATTAACTAACCACCTTTTTAATTAACTAAATCTAGCTGTAAACGAGCAGAAAACTGTTCACTCACAGATGACTCCCCCTCTACTCCCTGTTTGTCAATCGACGGACCATGCGACCAACCGTCCGGTTGGTCCGTGGTTAAGTTAAGAGACCTGTCAATTCTCAACTTTGGTCAAATATTCTAAGTGTCCATCGACTGATGCAATTGAAGCCCTTTCAATTGGAGCACGGTCCGTTGATGACAAGTCGTTGGTGCACACTACCTTGGGTAGCCTTCGACCCAAATTCAAGGGTCCTTCTCAAGGTCCCTTTGTTGGTCCTTGGGGGGTCGTATCCAGACGTTTCGACTATGAAATAACTCTAACACATTTTTACACCCGTCCACCAATTTTAATTATTTTACGATTCCTATAACTTAATCAAATAGGGGAATGAACAGTACCATCTCATTGAACTAGTTTTCAGACGTCAAGGATGTTCCTTGACGTTTTAATTTATAGACTTCCTAAATGACTTATATACTGTAAAATTGACCTTAAAACAGTGTCTAATCCTTTTGACACCTATGTTAGGCTCTAGAACACGTCTTATACTTTCGAAGTGTCACATGTAACTAACCAAGAAAACACGTTCATTAAATCACCCAAACTATTATTTAACATCATCATCGAATATCCTCAAAATACATTATCGAGTCATCACTATAAGTGAGACAGATTGAAATGAAACAAGAAGAATTAGAATGGACAAAGATGCACGATAGAAATTCAAGAAGTGAAGATTCTTCATTAAAGTCATCATAGCCTCTCGAAGATAAGTACATACATCTCTGTACCGATCCACGAGACTCTACTTAGACTTGACTTGTATACAGTCATACCTATTAACCTGGGTTTTTGATACAATTTTTCACTGCCCAAGAACGGGTTTGATGACACTCGTCTTATCCCACCAAGACAAGTCAGCCTAAAACACAACTACTACAATAAAATAGGGAAAATTTACCATCAACTTAAATTTTACCAAATCTGGTTGTCATGTGTACAAACCTCTAAAGTATTACAATTCAATCAAACAAAATATAAGTCTCATATGACATTGTTTCTAGAGTAGAACAAAATCATAAATATGAGTAAGAAGGTCTGCTGAGATGACAAACATCTACCTCACAAATCCTCAAGAAAGCTCGGACAAGAAGAGAAATATCACAAAGGTTAGGACTAGAAACCTACATAAACTTTAAGAAACAAAGGGTGATTACAAAACTACACGGTACTCAGCAAGTAAACCTGTAAACACAAACTAAGGGGATGAAATACGGGTACTCTTACCACCAAATCCGAACCTCCACAACTATAACCTGCATAAAAATAAGTCCAACCTAACAACTCACAGTTTACATAGCACAAAGATCAATAACAACACTTAGAAAAATTATGTATCCTCCCCGACAAAACATTGACAAATTACATATCCTCAACGACGACACTTCAAAAAATTATGTATCCTCAATAACAATATTTAGACAAATTACAAATCCTCCACAACACTTTGACAAATTACATATCCTTAACAACAACACTTCAACAAACTATAAATTCTAAACAACAACACTTCAACAAATTAGATATTCTCAACAACAAACTCAGTATTCATCAATCACAAATTTCACAGAAAGATACTCAGAAAGATCAACAACACACCAGATCAAGTTTACCAATAATAAAGAAGTGTGATGCAATGAAATACAATGTCAAGTATAGTGCTACATGTCTGACCTAATGATACACACCCGTTGTGTCTCAATCTGGGACCCATAGGGGACATATCTGTCCATGCATTTTTTGCGGCATATGACATGACCCTCGATAATAGTAACCATCGCAGCGTGCGATATGTCCCTCTAAATATAATATCCATCGCGGCACGTGATACTCCCTTGAAATGGTACATCCTCTTTTATTCCTTTTCTTTCTCAATGCACATAACACTTGTCACGACCATATCTCAGACTAATGCAGATGACATGTTCACAAAAATAACGAAAAGATGACCATTTTCATAACATTTAATAATTCACAACAAAATCAACAATGATTCAACAAGCCTTTCAAACCATTATCAACAGATAACGCACAAGCAATTATTCATATTGCCTTTTACTAACTTTTTTTCATTATTAGAATTAATCATTGTGGACAAGTCAAACAATAACCAAGTCCCATTACTCCAAAACATATACCACAAGGAAATAATCACATTTCTTACACTTTACAAGGTTTTAGTAATCTACTTGCCTTAAATAGTCGAACAATCACTTTGAGACTTGAGTCTTCAATTTTAGTTGGACTTCCAACTCAAGCAATGTATTCACCTAATAATCAAAATAATAGTTCATACCTAATGAAACTAAAATTACTATTGTTCTAGCCTAGACCCAAAAATCCACTCAATTTATAATCGTGTTTCCAAATATATATGTCAATTCTAATATTTCTTCAAATTTCAAACCTAAGGTTAAGGCATTATTCTCCAATATCATAAATATTATAATGTTCATATACCATAATAACCTAATATTTGATTAGGTCAATAACTTTATCATAAATTTAATAATAATGTGGTAACATATTTTTGTTTAATTTCAATAGAAAGCACAAAGATAAAATATGCGTGCAACAACAACTTGTACATTTGTTAATTAACTGTCACTATTCCTCTCTTAAATTTCCCATAGATCACTCACATTCCATACACACACACACACACACACACACACACACACATATATATATATGTATACAAACATATATAAACCCAACTTCCTTAATTGGCTTGCATATCCAATAATAATATTAATTCTAACATTCATAGCTTTTTATTAATTAGAAGAAAAGAATGAACAATTTCATCGATATCAAATTATGGTCATTACCTTGATGAAGTGCATTTGTGCGACGACAATGAGTATTCCCCGACCTTTTCCTTTTTCCTTCTAAAAAAATAGTGTACTAAAATGAAAAAATTTAATAATCTATTTTAACATTATCTGGGATAAATGATTAGGTTCTTAAAATTTTCATATTTGGCCCATTATTGTCAACTAAATAAATAAATTATCTAAACATTATTTTTCAATTAAATAGCTTTAGTTATCGAATAGTTAAAAAATTTCCAAACAACACTTTATCGATTTATTAAAAATAACTCGAGATAACTATAGAGAGGTAAAATGGTAATCTTATAAAAATTTACAAAAATGACCTTCCGAGTCATTATACCAGTTATGCCTTAGTTTATTATAGAACTCGAGTTAAGTTCCTGTTTCCTAATGTGTCATGTATTGAGTGGAGAGTAGTTCAACAATGCGTATGGGTCGTTTTATTTCATACCTTAAGGCAAGAAAGTGAGTTTTGAAGGGGTGTATATATTACTTAGTCCAATTTAACGGATCCACTATTGAGATACCTCATATTCAATCACCTTCATTAGTAAAAGAGATGCCTATATTTCTAGATGATCTTCCCGGAGTTTCCCATGAGATAGAAATATACTTCGGATATATATTCTTCGCAATAGTTGTCCTATGTCTATTCTTCCATATAGGATGACAACATCAAAGTTGAAAGAGTTAAAAGTGTATTTGAAAAATCCTCTATATAAAGGTTTCATTCGATAAAGTTTCTCACCTTTGGGCACTCCGGTCTTGTTTGTAAGGAAGAAGGATGGTTCTCTTAGAATATGTATAGACTTAAATCAGTTGAACAAGGTTACTATCAAAAACAAGTATCCTCTTCCAAGATTTGATGATCTCTTTCATCAACTTCAAGGTCCCACATGCTTCTCTAAGTTAGAGCGTATATCTCGCAATCATCTATAGGAGTAAGGGAATGTAATATTTCACAGACAACTTTCAGGACATGTTATAGTAATTAGAAGTCTCAGGTGATGTCGTTTTGTTCAACTAATGCACATGCATTGTTCATTGACTTTATGAATAGAGTATTCTGGCTTTGTTTAGATATGTTTGTTATGAGGTTTACTAATGTCATTCTAATTTATGTGAAAAAATAAGGAATATCATGCTAATCATCTCAGAATAGCTCTCAAAACTCGAAAGGATAGAGAGTTCTATGCCATGTTTTCTATGTGTGAGTTTTGAATTGAGTCTGTGGCATTCTTTGTACACATTATTTGTGGTGATGGAATTAGAGTTATTAAGAAGAAGATAGAGGAAATGCACAATTGTCCTAGACCACACCTCTAACTTATATTAGGAATTTCTTGGTGTTGGATCAATATAATAGAAGGTTCATAGAGGGGTTTTCATCTATTTTTTCCCCTTTGACCAAGTTGACTCAAAAAAGTAGTGTAGTTCCAACGGTCTGAAGCTTTTGTGAAAAGCTTTTAGGAATTGAAATAAAGGTTGAGTACGGACAGTATTGACCATACTTTTACACAAGGTTTGGTTGTATATTGTGATGCGTCTGTAATTTGACTGGATTTTGTGTTAAAATTAAATTGTATGTTATAGCTTATGCCTCCAGGTAGGTTAAAGTTCACAAGAAAAATTATTGAACCCATGATCAAGAGTTGGCTGTCATAGTATTTGCTTTGACAATATGGCGTTTCTATCTTTATAATGTTCATGTGGATGTGTTCAATGATCAGAATAGTCTTCAGTATGTGTTTGTTAGAAAGAGCTTAATCTCAGACAGAGAAGGTGGTTAAAATTACTCATAGATTATGAAATGGGTATTCTTTATCACCCCAGGTAAAGCTAATGTTGTTACTAATTCCTTAAGTAGATTATGTATGTGTAGTACCACCCTATTTAGGAAGATCAGAAAGACTTAGAAAAAGATGTGCATAGGCTTGCACGTTAAGAGTTCGACCAATGGATTCCACAAAAGGAGGGTTGGTGGAGATTAATGGGGCTGAATCATAATTAGTGTTAGAAGTTAAGGAGAAACAAGACCACGATCCTATTTTCTTAGAATTGTAGGAAAATATTCATAAGTAAAAAGTAATGGCTTTTGAACAAGGGAAAGATGGTGTATTGAGGTACCAGGTAGGTTGTGTGTACTAATTATGAATAAATTACAAGAGGCGATCATGGAGGAAGCTCATTGCTCCAGATATTCAATCAATCCAGGTTCGAAAAAGATGTAATGTAATATGAGAGAGGTTTATTGGTGGAGTAGTATCACAAAAGGCATTGCACAGTCTGTTGCTAAGTGTCTTAATTGCAAACAAGTTAAAGTGGAGCACCAAAGGCGTAGTGGTATGTCTCATAATATAAAACTACTATAAATGAAAGTGGGAGATGATCAATATTTATTTTAACACAAGTTTACAAAGATCACACAAACATCATGACTCGTTTTGGGTGATTGTCAATCAAATGACTAAATCAACCCATTTCTTGTCAGTAAAGACTACCCATTCAACAGAACATTATGTTAAGTTGTATATTCAAGAGATAGTCATACTTCATGGGATTCCAGTATCAATTATTTCAAATAGAGAAGCATAATTCACTCTACATGTTTTAGATGTCATTCTATAAAGCTTTTGTTCAAACGTCAACATAAGTACTTCTTGTCTTACATGACCCGAGAGCATACACTAGAAGAAATGCTACTCTTGAATCATAACACAACATATTCCACCACTCACAGATCTTGTATAAGCCCTTTGACATCATTCACTGCATACATATATGAAAAGTAGTGCAGAATTAAAACTTTTTATACGAAATAGTAATACTTCAAAATATCTTTTAATAAAAATCATATAAAAGTCTAAGTCTTAAAGTCAGCTTCTGAGACACACGAATATCTTGATACACAACCCTTACATCAACAAAATAGAAATATCTAAGTCTATTACAATTTCTTTAACAAAGAAGACTAAACATAGTAATATCCAAGGATCTATTGAGGACATACCCCAACATTAAATGAATGAATACTAATCCAAGTTTCCATTACGAAGGACTCCTCTAAAATGCAACCTACATCGTTAGAGAATGACAAAATATATGAAGTTAGCATATTAGAATGCACTAATTATGGTGACATGCAATTAAAACCATGCTAAAAAGACATTTGTATGAAACATGCTCTTTTTGTAGAAAACCTTTAAGACAAGTATCAGAGTCACTTACAAGTCAACATAAGAACATATAATTCATATCACACAATATAACGTATCATCACTTCAAATCATACAAGCATAAGACTCTCCTACCAAAGGTCCTCCTACGACTCACATGAGTGAGACATGAAGCGACCGCCCATCCAACCCCTTCACACCCACTTATGAGATCCTCAAGGATTCCAAAGATAAGATTATTCACTATATACAATTAAATCCCCTACCTAAATTACTCTAAGACTCATCTAAGTAAAACATGAAGAGACTGCCCATAGACCCTTTCCAATCTTACCTAAGCAATCCTTAAAACTACTCTAGACAAGTACTTTTAAATTTACATCCATTTAGCTTAAGTCACTATGTTCATTAAGTCATTTAAGAGACATTCAACAATTAAAAACATTAACATAATGGTCTTGGAAAAGACCTAGGGAACCTACACACTAGCATTTTTAAAGCCTACTCGTGCAATGTCTAGATAGAGTACCGTTCCACAATCCAAACTTCGTAGAACCTAATAACACTACAATGCATCCCACATTATGAGAATAAGAAATAACCGAAATAGACCACACTTGCTAGACATGGAATTCGGAGTCTACCATACTCCGATGGAGGGTGTTCTGCTTACCAATGGTAGAACTAGGACACATCCCATGTTGTCACATGGTTAAGGAATATCAAGTGTTTATTTTGACCCTATTCTCATCTCAACTAAAGAAACTTCTCCAGCATACTCACTCGGTTATAACCTTTGTTCTCATAGAGTAATTCAATCAATGAGTATATGAAGAAGTACCATATAGTGGTCATAACCATATCGTATTACACCACCAAAGAGGGTCCACTAGGGATGCCTTACAATGGTTACTAAGATAGCTCAATGACTTTCCTAAGGATGATTTCATGTCGTTCCAACCAATCAACCCCTAAGTCCATCATTCACATAGCAACGATACCATAACGACTTTCAACTCGAAGGATAGCATAACTTTCCATCCTTGTTGAAGGTTCAACATAAATGAACCTCTTAACTATGTTAAAGGTCATATTTCAATCACACATATACATATATGACAAAGGTTCTTTAGCCTACTAAGTAAAGGATCATATTCTCATGCTTCATGTATCATGTAAGGGACATATGTCTACCAAACCAAGACACATTTCATTATCATCTTATCCCATGTACAATCACATTCGGGAAGCACATAAGGTCAAACAATTATACTCACAAGTCACCCTACACACTTCTATAGATATACCATTAAACTAAATCACAAGACATATATAGTTAACTAGGAAGATTCATACTTTAACATCAAGCAACACATCTTAAGGCATCACCATAGTGTACTATAGACACCTAATCATCAACTACAAGAACACATGCTTTGACGTCACATATATACGCATAAATCATATAGACCTTCACAATGATCACATATACAAGTTATAACATGATAATATCATAATTCATGAAAGTAATGCCGACGAGACAACATTTATCACAAGTATAGAACATAAGCAGCGCCACCAAAAGTGGATCATACGAAACATCACACCTGAAACTCCTATACTACACAATGTAAAAGAGGTTATGTAAAAAAACCACCATCCAAGTTTGACATTTCTAATCCATAGCCAATTCAACCAATCCAATACATAAAGACTCTTACCAATAGCCATAATCACCAATCCAGCCCAATAATCATAATGTACAATGATCCAAGATAATACAAGATGAAATTCATCAATTAAGGACAGCCTACATAAAGTTATAAAATGTTTCTTACATAATTCAACAGCCTAAATCAAACTACACAAGAAATCAATACAATAGAGACATGATCAAATAACCCATAAAATAGTCAAAATAAGTATTTTATGATTTTCATGAGTTCATAGGAATTTGTTCTAAAATAATTCACATGTACCTTAATTCAATCATAATTCATTGATTAAAAATGTTCTATGCAAGAACTCATGAGTAGATATCAAAATAGGAAAATTCATCTTTTGAGAAGTCTTGGGAAACCCTTTGAAGATTGGCTCCTTGAAGGAAAAAGATTCATGGATGAAAAAAGATACCTTGATTGATGATTAACCACTAAATTGAGAGAGAATTGATGGATAATCCAAGCTCCAAGCTCCCAACTTGCTTCAAGCTCCAATGGAGTTCGAGAGAGTTCTTCTTTGGGGTTTGATTTTGAATAATGAACTTTGCCTTGGGTTGTAGACTTATAAAAACACTCAAATGCCAAAATTAACTCTAAGTTACATGCCAAATAATTTTAGAACACTAGGTGAAATACCTAAGATACCCATGGCTTGGCCGAGACATATTCAGAAAATCTACAGGAGCGAATCGACGGACTAATCTACGGAGCATAGACCTATCAACAGGCTGTACTATCAGCCGTCGATGGGGTCAGAGACTCAGCGATTGGGATATTAATCTCCCCAATATAAGTTTCAACCTACACCCTTAATCGACGGGGCGTTGACTGCCTCTGTCGTTTGAGACTTGTTTTGGCAGTCTTGGCTCATAAGTAGGGTCATCCTCAAGGACCCTTTGGTTAGTCCCTGGGGAGTTTCGCCCGGACTTTTCCAACCCAAATACACTCATATATAGTTAAGGAACCTCTCACATAAATTTCAACAAAAACGAACACGTAAAACATGCCAAGACAGACCAAGAAACACAAACAACACTCAAAGCAAATATTTGGAAAGTCATGGACCTTGTTGGATGTTTAACCTCCAAACATCACTAAAATTTAGGCACGTCCTCAAAACACTATTATAAAAATTTTTTGTTCTTCATAACCTCATGATACACATTCGAGGCTCTAGCTTCCCCCAATTCGTTTTAGAGGTGTTATATTGTCCCCCACTTGGACAACATACATCCTCGAATGACACTTACTCCCTTGAAAGCACTTTCAGGAGATAAGAAAATCAAGACTAGCAGCACCTGATCATACCACACAATACACAACAGGCATATAGGAGAAGCACCAAATTTGACATAAACAAGATACTAAAAAGACAACTAGAAGATAGAAACTATTTCTACAAGTCATCATGAAATAAGACTCAAATTATTCATTTAATATAGGAGAAAATCCTTATCCACACATTATCATGCTCATATATATCATTACTAATCACGTTATAACCATTTTCGTGAACACATTTTAATCAAATTTCAAAATTCCTTAAGGTTGAAATATGCTCAAACATTCAATAATGCAAATCTTAAGCAATTTATGTTGAAGGCATGATAATATGAGAGACAACACCATATAGACACATTTTACAACATAAACATAACTTCATGGAATGCGTACTGCAAGGAGATCGATGAAATTCATTTTCAACAAGACTCCTAAAAAATGCAACATGCAACATGCTACTATGACATTCTATCTCTCAAGATTTAATTAAATATAAGAGACACAAATTACAAGTGTAATACTCACCATACTTTCCCACTTACGAAGAAGCCATTAATACACAAGAGAGAAAACTACAACTTACCGGCATCGTCACACGAATTCGCTCCCTTATCTTGAAGAACACAGAAGTGATTCCTCTTTGAAGCACCACTATCTAGAACACTTGGAGGAACTTTCTTGGCTTCTCTTCCTGAAGCAACAATAGTAGGACAATCCCTATTTATGACCATCCTTACCACAACCAAAGCAATACCCGCTACCGGCTAGACATTTCCCAAAGTTTTTCTTCCTATAAGTAGCACAAGTAGGCATAACTCCTTGAGAAGCACTACTATTCTCAACCTTGAATCTAGTATCACTAGATCTATCTTGGTTTGGAGCGCTCTTTTTGAACCTAGGTTGGTTTTGCTCACCGGATCTACGCCTCTTCAAATTTCTAGAGATCCTACTAAGCTTGGATTCCTCAATGGATTGTGCATACACTATAATCCTAGTTAAGTTCATGTTATTATGGAGAATGTCTTTACGACACTCTTCTTTCACAATGTCGGCAACACCGGTTAGAAACCTACTCATCTCATCCCTAGGTTTAGATACCAAGGATAGAGCATACCTAGACAACAAGGTGAACTTCAAAGAATACTCTTTAACAGTTATATTCCCTTGCCTTAGGTTAATGAACTCGTCAACCTTCACCTACCTCCTCTAACGGGGAAATTACTTTCTTAAGAAATCCTCCTTAAACTCCTACCACTCTATAGGACCCGAGTCAATTGACTTATTATGTCTCCATTGGGTGTACCACACTCGTGCAACTTCCCTGTAATTATAAGAAGTCATCTCCTCCTTGTCTATTGAAATCACCCCAATAACACTCAATAACTTGCACAGACCATCAAGAAACTCTAGGGAATCCTCTCCCACCTTAGAGCCAAGAAAGATAATAGGATTCATTCTCACAAAATCCCTCAATTTAGGGGTCATGGTACTCTCTATATCATTCACCCTAGTCTCAACAGCCCTATTCAAATTAGTTGTCATGACTCGGACTAAAGCAAGTAGAGCCTTTCTAATCTCCCCTTAAGTCATGTCCGGGGGAACCACCGAAACCTCATTACCCTCACCTCCAATAGGGGCTTGATCACCTTGTAGAGGAACTCAGACACCTTGGGGAACTTGAACTCCTTGTGGACCTAATTCACCTTGGGGAATTCCCTCTTGCACTCCTTCATCTTCATACCTTCTTTTTGCCATTCTTCTTGTAGTCATCACCTTAAAACACAAGAGAAGAGATTAGAAATAGACACTTATATCCTCAACACTACTGACACAAGATAATATTGATGAAGAAAGTGAAACTCCATCGTCCTATATCCTGTCGCTCAAAGATGTGTCCCGACTCACACAGATGAACAAGACTCTACTAGACATGATTTTAATGAGACTTCGGATTCATAAAGACTACTTCATAATCAAAGATCTAATACCATGTTTTTCACAGCCCGAGAGCACACCCTAGAAGAAATTACACTCTTGAATCATAACACGGCGTACTCGACCTCTCGGAGGTCTTGTACAAGCCCTTTGGCGTCATTCATTGCATACCTGTATTAAAAGTAGGGCGAAATTAGAACTTCTTAAACGAAATAGTAATACTTCAAAATATCATTTCCTAGAAAATCATAGGAAAGACTACGTCTCATAGTCACCATCTTAGAAACACGAATATCTTAGGACACGGACCATACATCTACAAAATAGAAATATCTAATTTTATTAAAATTTCGTTTACAAAGAAAACTAAACATAATAATGTCCTCGGATCTATTCAGGAGATACCCCAACTTTTCTTGAATGATTACTAACTAAAGCTTCAACTTCAAATGACTCCCATCAAATGCCACCTACACCTTTAGATATAGAAAAATTATATGTAATTAGTACATTAGGATGCACTAAGTATGGTGACATGGAATTACAACCATGCTAAAACTACATTTGTATGAAACATGATCTTTTTGCAGAAAACCATTACGACAAGTATAAGAGTCACTTACAAGTCAACAAAATCAAATATAAGTCACATCACACAATATAACATATTATCACTTCAAATCATACAAGCATAACTCTCCTACAAAAGGTCCTCCCAAGGCTCACTTGAGTGAGAAATGAAGCCGACACCCATACAACCCCTTCACAAAGAGATTTTCAATGATTTATAAGATAATATTATTCACTATATCAAATAAAAGCCCATACCTAAAGTTACTGTAAGACTCACCTTAGTAAAACATGAAGAAACCACCCATACACCCTATCCAAGCTTATCTAAGAAATCCTTAAAGCTACTCTTCATAAGTACTTTAACATTTACATGAATTTAGCTTAAGTCACAATGTTCATTAAGTCATTTAAGAGATATTCAAAAATTAAGGACTTTCACACAATGGTCTTGGAGAAGACCTAGGGAGCCTACACAGTAGCATCTTCAAAGCTTACTCGTACAATGTGTATATAATGTCCCGTTCCACTCTCCTAAGCTTTGTAGAACCGATGAAACACTTGAATGTATCCCTTATGATTAGAATGGGCATAATCACACATAGACCATACTATCTAGGCATGGAATCCGGAGTCTAGCGTACTCCGATGGAGGGTGTTCTACTTGCCTATGGTAAAACTAGGACACATCCCATGTCGACACATGGTTAAGGAATATCAAGGGTTTCTTTTTACTCTAGTCTAATCTCGACTAGACCAATCCCCAAGCATACTCACTCGGTGCTAGCCTTTGTTCCCATCGAGTAATTCAATCAAGAAGCATATGAAGAGGTACTATATAGTGGTCAATCCCAATCATAACACACCCTTTACAAAAGATGGTCAACTATGGATGCCTTCAAATTGTTTATAAAATAACTCAATGACTTTCCTAAGGATGATTTCATGCCGTTCCAGCCAACAAACCCCTAAGTCCATCATTCACACAAGAAGGGTACCATTACGGCTTTAAACTCAAAGGATATCATAAGCTTCCATCTTGGTTGAAGGTTCACATAAATGACCCTCTTAACTATGTTCAAGGTCATTTCAATTACACATATGCATACATGACAAAGGTGATTTATCCTACTAAGTCACGAATCATATTGACATGCTTCAAGTATCAATTAAATGACATAGCTCATCCAAAATAAGACACACTTCATTATCATCTTATCAAATGTACAATCACATTCAAGTAGCACATATGGTAAACTAAGTATACTCACAAGTCACACTACACCCTTATATTGATAAACCATTATACTCCATCACAAGACAAAAGTAGTAAACTAGGAAGATTCATACTTAAACATCAACCAACGCACCTTATGGCATCACCATATTCTATTTTAGATACCTATTATACACTAGAATAACACATTCTTTGACTTCACATGTACACCTAAGTCATGTAGTCATTCAAAATGATCATATATACAATTTATAACATGACAATATCACAATTCATGAAAGTAAAGTTGACGAGGCAACATTTTTCACAAGTACAACACATAAGCACCGCTACCATAAGTAGACCATACCAAAATCACAACTGAAACAGCTATACTACACAATGTAGAAAAGGTTAGGTCAACATACCATTATTCCAACTTCAACATCTCCAATCCATATCCAATTCAACCAATTTAATACACAAAGGCTCTTACCAATATCCATAATCACCGATTTAACCCAATAATCACAATATACCATGATCCAAGATAATACAACATGAAATTCATCAATTTAGGACAACCTACATACAGTTATTACATGTTTCTCACATAATTCAATAGTCCAAACCAAACTACACAAGAAATCAATATAATAGAGAGATGATCAAATTACCCATAAAATAGTCCAAAATAAAGATTTCATAATTTGCATAGGTTCATAGTAATTTTGACCCAGCATCATTCAATTAACCATAATTCAATCATAATTCACGGATTCAAAATGTTTTATGGAAGAACTCATGGCTAGATATCAATATAGGACAATTCATATTTTGAGGAGTCATGGAAAAAACTTTGAAGATTGGATCCATGAATAAAGAAGATTCAAGGATGAAACAAAATGCCTTTATTTATTATTAACCACGAAATTTATATAGAATTCATGGAGAATCAAAGATCAAAGCTCCCACCTTGCTTTAAGATCCAATAGAGTTCTAGAGAGTTCTTCTTTGGGGTTTGAGATTTAATTTTGAATAATGAACTTGGCTTTTGGTTCTAAACGTATAAAAATACTTAAAATACCCAAATTTGCACCATGTAACCATCCAAATAATTTTTTGAACAATAGGTAAAATACCTAAAATATCCACCAATTGACGGACCAGTGTACGGAGCGTAGAGCCATCAACTGGCTGTACTTGCAATCGTCGATTGAGTCAGAGACTCAAAAATTGGGAGCTTAAGCTCCCAAAACAAAGTTTCAACCTATGCCCTTAATCGACAGGGCATCTACTGTTCTAAGGGACATCGACTCCCTCCGTTGTTTGAGATTGTTTTTGGCAGTCTTGCCTTATAAGTTGGGTCCTCCTCAAAGATCCTTTGGATAGTCCTTAGGGAGTTTTGCCCGGACATTTCCAAACCAAATACACTCGTATACATGTTAGGAACCTCTCACATAAATTTTAAAAAAAAAAACAAACACATAAAACATGCCAAGAAACACCAAGACAAACAAGCACGTGTCAAGGTAAATCTTTCAAACGTCACGGACAATCCGGGACGTTTGACCTCCAAACATCACAAAAACTTTAGATACCTGTTTAAAACCCTATTATGGATAATTTTAGGACTTCATAACCTCATGACACACGTGTTAGACTCTAGCTTCCCCTAATTCATTTTAGAGGTGTTACATTGTCATCCTAAGACAGATGGTCAAGAAGAGCACACTATTGCGAATTTGGAAGACATGTGGAGGGTAATTTATATACATGATTGATTTCAAAGATAATTTATATGATCACCTACCTCTTATAAATTTTTCTTGCAACAATAGTTAGAACTATAGATTCCAAATGGCTTGTTATGAAGCTCTTTATGGTAGAAGATACAGACCTCCTAATTGAGTCATCAAAATCCCATTACAGATATTAGTATAAGAGACTTAGAATTTGAAGTAGAATATCGGGTTTACTTAAAAGTTTCACCCACTTAATGATGTTGTAAGATTTATCATGAAGGGAATACTTAGTTCTCTATATATTGGTCCTTCACATATCATACACACTGAAGAATTTTTTATAAAGGATAGCTTTTAATATTGCGAAAATCATGGTAAGATTCTAGATCACAAAGATCATTAGATGAGAACTAAAAAAAGTAGCATTAGTCAAAGTTCTTTGAAGAAATCAACTTGATGAGGAATCTACATTGGAAGCTAAAGAGGATATGAATAAGAGATACTCACATCTTTTAGAGTCCAGCGAGTTTCAAATAAAGGTACTAATCCTATTCTTGTATTTCGTTTTATGTTTGCATGTGCTATTTACATTTTTCTTATAGGGTGTTTGAGCTTATTTTGTTAGATATTACGCCTTAGTCTACTAAGACTAATATGATTCGACAACGCATATTCCCAAGGGGAGATATTATAACACCCCAATATTAGAAAGACATAGAATGAGAAAGAAACCTATTTTTGAAATGTTCAAATTTGGAAGGTTTGACAAAGATAATCTAAGTATGAGTTTTGGTCAATATAAAATGACCATAAATAATAGGTCATGAAGAGTGAGTTGTTTGACAAGATTCCCTAGAAAATATCTTCAAATTATCAGTCTAACGTCATGAAGTTTAATAAATTTCGAGTTCGTATGAGAGAGATATTCCCAATAGAAGTTTGGTTGCCTAGACAAGGAATGTCAAAACTAGATTTTAGATGGGTATTTCGGACTTATCATGAACCAATTAAATAGATTCGATTTTTTTAATTTATTTGGGGTCTAAGATGAATAAAATCAAATTTCACGCTAAGGTTTTTAGAGAAAGAACAAATGAGGAGAAAAGTCAAGTTCTCTTGGAGATTTCTTGCGGAATTGAAGTTATTTCACCAAGGGTTGATTCCTCAAGAGGTATGTGAGACTTTCATAGAATTGGGTTCGTTAACCATGCACCAATAATGTTTAGTTCAACGAAATTCATTCTAGAAAGTAAAAAGTTTGTTTATCTTGAATCGTGTTCTCAAAATTGGCTTTACTCTTGAGATTCGATGGGGTTGTTGGTTCTTGATGGGATTGTGTCGATTTTAGATTTATGTTCGATTATATTCTTGTGTACATATATAGGGTATCTCAATCTAAAGAGGAATTGAGAAAAAGAATCCAATTAAGGCCAATTGGGTTTATTAAATGAAGGAAGAATAAGTTGGGTAAAGCTGGGTACCATGTTCTTGATGCTGACATGCTCCTTAGGATTGGATAAAATTTCTCCGCATCGTGGAGAGTTCATGGACCTTTCTGCCTAAAAATTTATTTTGTGACCAAATATTAAAATGGATCTCAGCATTTGGGACATGCCTCCAGACAATGATTTATATATCATTTCTCATGTTTAACTATCCAAATACAATCTCAAACATCACGAGATCTTTCATACTAAAAATCACAACCTTGAATACATAACATTCAAATTCAACGAAAGTTAAGAGCCAAGTCTAGGGAGTTCTTAGAGTATTTTCAAAAGTCTTTTGCTAATGCTTTAAACTTGTTTTAAGACTTCAATTTTGAGTTGAAAAAATATTAAAAGTAAAGCTAATTTCACTACAGGAGTATATGTTGACTATATTCTCAAAGAGTAAATGTTTTCATATTTAAACAAGAAAGGAAACACGCTTCCATAAAGAGCCTTAGAGCCAGTTTCAAACAAGAGTAGATGTCTTCACAATTAAGCAAAGGAGGAAACACTGATTTCCTAGAGACCCTTTGGTCTAGTTTTTGAGTAAGCATATCAAATCACAAATAGCTTTATATTTTTAAACATATGAAGTATTATTGTTTTCGGGAGTATTATTTTGAACTGATTCATGGGAGAGTTCAGACAACTCTTAGCCCCCATAAATAATGTAGTCATTATGAGTAGAAAAGTGTCATGCTTTTTAGTTAATTCCATATTGATTTTTTGCATAGACTAGCAGATCCACTTTGTGTTTAGGTTCTTTGCCCCTGGCAAGGTATAGGACGACCCTGGTAGCATGAGGCAAAACATTGTATCATTCAAGTTTCTCTTAAGTTAGACAAAATCCCATAGAAATATTTTTTGTTCTTACATAAATAGAACAAAATTGCATTCTTACATCATTAGATTCAAATAAGTTAAATTGAATCGGGACTAGGCATGTTCCTCTAGTTACTTCCAAGGTAATGTCTTGTTTTAGTATAACCCTCCCATGCATGTGCGTTCCATGTAATGATTCTAGTTGTCCTGCATCATTTTAAGATGCAAATAAAGGTAACCAGGATGAACATGCAACACATCGTTGATTCTAGTTGAGCTTTGGAGTTGTTGGTAAGCCTCCTTTCTTCCGGACGACCCCTTTTTAATTACTTTATCATTTTAGTTCATTAGGATGTTGCGGGTATTATGCCGATATCCATCTACATTTTAGAGGCTTTTATAGACAGTTAGTTGATATTAGTTCTTGTATTATTCCGTTCTTGTTTTGACGTTTGACACTTGAGTGCCATTTTGGCCAGTGAATAATCGTTTGTACATTCTAAGTTATTTTTATTGATATTTCAGTACACAAGTATTTTTGTTCATGAGTAAGTGATCTTTGGGGAATTTATAAACATAAAAACCAATTTATCACATATATATAGCTAGCTTTGAGAGCACTTTCATTGTCGCAACTAAGATATTAGAGTATTTTGATGTCATTTCATCCAACAAATATGATTAGTTGTTTTTGGGTGACAATCAAAGAACAATGAACCAAAATTGGGAAACTAAAAAAGGTCAAAAAATGGAAGACGAAGTTGCGGAGGAGAATGGCCAAAGAGCTATAAAATATGCTACGAAGGAGCGTCTCCTCATCGCGGAGCTGAATCTCGCATGTAGGAAAGAATTCCACTTCACAGTAGGGTGCGCCTTAGGCGCGCATCTCGTACATGGACACCAGAATTTGGCCACGTGTTTTATTTCAAACTATAAATAGTGTAAGTGTGTTAATTTTATCATTATTTAGTTTTAAAAAGACGGTATCATATCATGTTGGGAAATTTTGCTTACACTTTCTAGGGATTTTCTTCAAATTCCTCATTTATGTAAAGCCCTGTATGATCCATAAACATTATTTGATGATATTATGTGCTATGAGTAGCTAAAGTTCCTTATTCTAGGGTTGTAGCTACGATTGAAGGCGTAATTGTATTTGCTTATATCATTAGAATGATTTTCTTATGACTAGTGCTTAGGTTCTTGTTTAACTATTTTAATGCTTGATCAACATTAAAATATATATCGTGTACACTCTTGAACTTTGAATATGAATAGAGGGATATACTAAAGAATACGAGAAGCGTGTTAATTCTACAATATAGTTTAGAATGTTAAAAATAGGATTTTCTTATACCTATATATTGGGCTTGATAAATATCCAAGATGAAAGCCTAATGCTCTGCCATTGATTTATGCCTATCCTCGCTCAAAATTCTAGTGAGGTTGCCAATGGTGATAGACGATTAGAGGTCGGGAGATCATGATCGTGAAATGAACTTTTGAAATCCATAAGAGGTTAATATATCTAATGATAGGATACATTAGCGTTATTCTTGAAATCGAGTTATGTTACAACCATGGAATACATCCCCAAATTGCAAAATTCTCTTGCTTCAAACCGTTTGATTTTAGTAATTAATTTGTTAGATAGTTGAACTTACTAGATATAATCAAATTTATAAAATTGTTATTCAAAGGAGAAAATTTTGTTTAGATATAAGAGAGTTGTTATTTTCTAATTTGAAGTCCTTCGGGCTCGAAAGATTCGTTGTACTAGTTGAATGACCACGTGAACTTGCGTGTGCCTTTGGACGCTACACGTTTTGGGAACTGCTGCCGGGAAACGTTAAAATTTGTTGATATATAATTTTTAAGTGTATAAATTATTAGTGCATGTGTTGACAAATTGATCTTCGTTGTTCATTTCACGAGTTGTCACAGGTTTTCACCCTAGAAGACAACTATACATGGTAAAGACTCTAGCAGAACTAGAGATATTCGTTCATTACCACAAAGCCTTAGAATACTAGCATATCTTGTCAATCTTAAGTCAATGAACCAACAACGTTCAAAGAATGGGATAATCAAGACCCACCTACAGTTATGGAAGAAACTAAAGTTAGAGATATGGAAATCTCACAAACCACTAATGTCACCTCAAGTATTCAGAAACCTGCACAAGATGGGATGTTTGAATTGAAGTAGAACATGGCGCAATTACATCGCACAAACAAGGACTTCACTAGTCTATATCATCAGGACCCAAAATTCATGTTGAGAGCTTCCTCTAGATCAATGACACGTACACTCCAATAGGAGTGAACTCTGATTATGTGAGGCTCACATTATTCCCCTTTTTTCTGATAGGGGAAGAAAAAAGATGGCTAAACTCTAAGCCTACAATTTACATAACAACATGGTATAATATCGCCCAAAAGTTCCTGATAAGGTTTATTCCATCCGGAGAAATAGCCAATGTGAAAAAAAACATATTGAGCTTCCGAAATAACGGGTTGACTAGAGGGTAACTTGTGCAAAGACTTGGGATATGTTTATGTCCATGTTGTTAACTTTTCCACATAACCATTAAGCTAACAAAGTGTTGGTCCATACCTTCATTGAAAGATTGGAAAAAAACACAAAAATTTTACTTGGTCCTTCTGCAGGTGGACAAACTTTGAAGAAGACATATGCTGAACTATTTATATTGATTAATAGAATTTCATAGGGTAACCCTAAGTGGAATGGAGGAGGAGACAAACCTAGAGTATAGAAGACAACTGGAGTGTAGGAAAGGGATGATGTGATACCTCTATATGGACAGACCACATCAATGCAGAATATGATGACTATTTATATCAGCAACATGTCTCTAACACAACATCAAGCTCAAGTTATTATGGTGTTGAAACCAAAAAATTTGTCTGAAGTATGTGGAGGTCGAGATCACGGTTTCAAGGTGTGTGGAGCCAACGCAGAATCTGTCCATCTACTAGGTAATGCTCAGCGAGGAGGAAATAACCACAACTATAGAAATACCTACAACCCAAGATGGTGGAATCACCCAATATTTTTATTAAGGGGGGAGGGTATCAAGAATAAACATCAACGATATAACTAATACAAACCACATGGTAGTGGACAACATTAAACCCATCAAATACATGGAAATAAGCAGGCTACAAAGCAAGGTGATATGATTATGGAGAACATGTTAAAAAAAATGGGTGATCAAGCTAAATATGAAGAAGAAGTTAAAAATATTTAGTTGGCGACTCAAAATTTGGAGAAGTAGTTTGGGCAGTTTGCTTGTTCCCGAAATTCCCGCCACAATGGGGTTTGATAAAAAATACCAATCAAAATTTGAAATAGGTAAATATTGTGAATATTTTGAACTTCCATTAGCGAATTTAATCCCAAAGACAAAATTTGTTGAAGAAAAAAGAAAACAAGTAGATAAGCATAACCAAGTGAACAAAGGGTGAATGAGGAACAAAAAGCAAAAAGCATCTCTTATATACCCAAATAAATTCAAAAAGCCAAAGGAGGAGGAATGTTTTGTTAAGTTTACTGAATTACTCAAACATGTACTTGTTGACTTGCCTTAGAATTATGTGTTACACGACACTCCTTACTATGCAAAATATGTGAAATATGTGGTATACAACAAGAGCAAATTTGTTGAGTATGCAACAGTAGAACTCATGGAGTAGTGCAGTTCTAGGATCATGAATTCGCTTCACACAAAGTTGTAAGATCTTGATAGTTTCCCTATTCAAATAAAATTTGGCAAGTGTGTTGTGGTGAGAGATTTGAGCAATTTGGGCGCAAGTATCAATTTGATGCCTACTTTCATATTCCTCAAATTGGGACTAGTAAGGTCCACGTCCACAACCATTATGTTGCAATTGGCGGACCGCTCAGTGGCAAACCCAGATGAAGTCATTGAAGATGTATTGGTTCAAGTATAAAATCTTATTTTCCCCATGGACTTTGTCATTTTGAGTTTTGAGCATGACATAGAGGGCCAATTATTTTGGGACACCGTTTCCAAGCAACCAAAGGTGAATTATTTAATATGGCCTCGAGTAGACTAACAATGATTCTTCATGACAAAGTCGAGACATTTTATGATTTTAACGAAATGAAGTTTCTTGTAATATGTGAGGAGTTGTCACCAATTAAGAACATTGATGAGGAAATGGTAGTTAAATGTTTTGCAGCCCGTGACCCTTTAGACAAAGTGTTAACTAGTCAAGACATTGAGAGAGGTGTTGAAGCCCAAGAGTTGGAAAACGTCTTAGATGTCCCGAATATGAGTATGCTCCGCAAGTTTGTGGAACAATTAAACATAGTCTTGGGGAAACCTCCGTAACCTTCAATTCAGGAAACACGAAAGTTGGAGTTAAAGTCTCTCCCTTCTGATCTTAGGTATGCATTCTTAGGTGACAATTAATCTTTTCATGTAGTTCTTTTTTATATTTTGTCAAAAATGCAGGTTGAGGCATCTATGGAAATATTGAAGAGGAGGAAAAAGGCAATAGGCTAGCATATGGCTGACATACAGGACATCGACCCAGCTTTATGCATGCAGAGAATATTTATGGATCAAAGTCACAAGTCATGTATGCAACCTCAGAGCACACTAAACCTAGTGATGATAGATCTTGTGCACAGTGAGGTAATAAAATTGCTAGATGTGGTTATTGTATATACAATTTCAGACAACAACCGGGTCAGCCGAGTTTAATGTGTGCCTAAAAAAGAGGCATGACGGTGATCACCAATGAAAACAGAGGTGATTCAAATAATGACACTGATAGGGTGGTGAATATGCATAAATAACAAGAAGATTGAATGAGGCCACAAGAAAGAATTACTAGGCAATTTCTTTTATAGATCAGATGTTGGACATGTCAGAAGGCAAGAATATTATAGTTTCTAAATGGCTATTAAGGATCCAACAATATTAAAATTGAACCAGAGGGCCAGGAGAAACTACATTCACTTGTCCTTATGGGACATATGCTTTCAAGAGTGTGTCGCTTGGGCTATGCAATTATGCAGCCACTTTTCAAAGATGCATGATGGATATCCTTCATGATATGGTTGAGGATTTTTTGGAAATATTCATTGATGACTTTTTAGTCTATAGGGATTACTTTGACAGGTGTTTGGAGAATTTTATAGGTTGCTGGTTAGATGCAAGGAAAATAACTTCGTGTTAAACTTGGAAAATATCATTTCCTAGTGAAACAAGGGATTTTATTCGACCATAAGGTGTAAAATATAGGGATGGAAGTTGATCATGCAAAAGTGAAAGTGATTGAAAAAATACCTCCCCCGATCTCCGTTAAAGGGGTCAGAAGTTTTTGGGTCATGCTGGTTTTTTTAAGAGATTCATCGAGGATTTCTCGAAGACTAGAAGACCCATGTGGAATCTCCTAGAAAAGGAGATGAAATTTTATTTTATTAGAAATGCGTTCAAGATTCTGAAGCTTTGAAGAAGAAGTTAATAGAAGTTTCAATCCTAAAATCCCAAAATTGGGAGCTTCCTTTTGAGCTGATATTTGACAAAAGTGATGTGGTTGTCGGAGCAGTGTTGGGGAAAAGGAAAGAGAAGGTGTTTAAGTTAATTAATTATGCAAGCAAAACAATGTATGTATCCCAAATCAACTACACGGTGACTGAAAAATAATGCTAGACTTGGTATATTCTTTTGACAAATTTAGATCTTACCTGGTATGAACTAAAGTATATTTTTATACTTACCATTCAGCTATTTGGTACATGTTCAACAAGAAGGATGCAAAGACGAAGTTATTAACATGGATTCTAACAATGCAAGAGTTTGACATTGAGATTAAGCACCAAAGAGGTTCTAAGAACCAGATTGCATATCATTTGTCAATATTGGAGAGTTCGTCTCATGTGGGACAACAAGGTCATTTTTGGAATATTTTCCTGATGAGCGACTATTGCTATTAGGTTGGTAGAATTACCATGGTATGCAGACATTGTAAATCATTTTGTTAGCACATTTTATCCACCGGGTGTAACCACACACAAAAAGAAGAGGCATATTTATGCTGCTCGAATATACATATGGGATGGGCCTTATCTCCTGAAGGAAGTGCCAAACAAAAATGATAAGGAGTTGTGTGCTCACGAAGAGCAACTGATGGATACTTCCACTCGTGTGCATTTGGGGGCCATTATGTAGGTGAAATCACTACTCATAAGGAATTCCAGGCACGTTTTTAATAGACCCACTTTGTTTACATATATTGTAGGGTATGTTAAAATTTGTGATTAGTGCCAGAGGATGGTGTCTATTTCTAGAAGACATGAGATGTTTTTGGATAACATCTTGGAGGTTGAAATATTTGATGTCCGGCGGATCGAATTCATGGACCATTCCCTCTATCGAATGGAAATACTTACATAGTTGTGGTTGTGGACTATGTGTCAACGTGGGTTGAAGCAGCAACTTTGTCAGCTAACGATGATTAATTGGTGTTGAAGTTTATAAAGAAGCACATCTTCACTGAGTTTTGAACACCTAGAGAAATTATCAATGATAGATGGACAGACTTATAAATCATTTAGTAAAGAATATTTTAAATAAATATGGAATCAGGCACAAGGCGGCTACAACATACTACTCTCATACTAGTGTCCAGGTTGATTGTGAAACACGAAAGTGAAGCAGATTCAACAGAAAAAAGTGAATGCCAAAAGGAATGATTGGGCAGTGAAGCTTGATTCTTTGATGCTTTTTAGTGTTCCTAATCAACGAAACAAACATACAATCTGGGTGCCTACGAATCAAAGCTAGTTTAGTAACCCAACAAAGGGTTAGGGTCGTGTCCCAAGAGAGTGGTAGTGAAAGAAATAGCTACTTAGAATTTCGTTCTAAATAGTGATAGTTTAAGACTTTTTTTGAATATTGTAACAAATTAAATTCAGTTTGTGACACAAAAGTTTCAAATATCAAGATTTATTTGTCACAAATAGTACAATGCAATAAAAGAAACGAGAAACAAGTATGGGAGAGAGTTGTTGGGATGTAATCGCTATATATGAAGATAAAAGTGGTAGGTACATACTTTCGGTTGCTAATTTCATAAGTTAATGATGACTAATCTAAGCTTTAGGTTAAAACAAGTTCCCTCTCAGGCAACTTACCCCATATCAAATTGGTTCATCTCAGACACCCACTTGTCTAAACTATAGACCCTACACCTTATCCAAACTCGCTCTTTTGACAGGAGTTCTTTGATATGGGACTAGGGCTCACCTGTCAAGCTGAACCTCATATCGACCCACTCCTTAGAAGATCATTATAGTGGTTTTAGTTTCACGCCCTCTCTCTCGATCCAGCCAAAAAGCACATGTGTGGTTTTGTATATGCAACTACAAACCCATTAGATTAAACCACAACCACTAGGTGAAATCACCATTAAAATGCAATATAAACTACAAGCAAGCAAGACCCAACAAATTAATGAACCCATAATTGTTAAATCACATCCCAAGAATGGGTTTTTTTAGGCACACATCTAGTAATTATAAATTATACTTAAAATGATAAACGAATAAAGTTGGTATAAGAGATTAAACCTTAAAAAAAGGAAGGTAAATGGAGAAGACCCACTTCCAAAATTTGAAGAAGAGCTTCTTTCTTCAAACTTCAACAAAAAGCTTATCCAAATTTGAGAGAAAACACAAGAACAAAGTTTCTAGAATAAAATATCAAGTGTAATTATTTTACTCTT
Organism: Solanum pennellii; assembly: GCF_001406875.1. Classification (NCBI taxonomy): domain Eukaryota; kingdom Viridiplantae; phylum Streptophyta; class Magnoliopsida; order Solanales; family Solanaceae; genus Solanum; species Solanum pennellii. The sequence goes on from NC_028637.1 coordinate 61,473,115, forward strand.
TAATTTTGTATATCTAATAATAAAAGATTTCATTGATTATAGATTTCAAAGTTTTGCTGGAGATTCCTTTCAGCGCAGCTAGTCGTTATTCGCCGAGTGAATCGGCGAATCTTCCATTGTTGAGTTCATTTTCACTTGCACATTGCCTTCCTTTTCTATGTGATCTGGATCGATGGGTAACAATCTTCTACATTGCTGAACTGATCTGCGATGGGTCAACTGCTCCTTTTCATCGCCTTTTGATCCACTTCCTTCAGGGTTCACTTGCTGTAACAGAAGGCAGAACTTTGCATCTGGCAGATCGCCAAGTGTGCTTGGCGATGCGCACCGGTGCAGCTTCAGATCTTTTTTTCCATAGTGCTTCCGCTTTATTCCTAAGTGTCCATGCTCCTACCAAGTTCTCAAATACCTAAAAATTAGGAGTTCTTATCACATATAGAGATAAAATTAACAATCGAGGACATTATTTGTTTTAAATAAGATCCTAGATGAGTCCAATTTGAGGACTCATCAATACCCCCAGTTTAAACTTTTGCTTGGGCTCAAGTAAAAATTAAGTTCAACCATTCAAGTAGGATGTCTCAAATAGTGCTACACCAGACTCAATCATGAACATGTACAGAAAGTCTCAAATTACTAATCATAACTCAATTGTATACTCAAAGATTCAAGTTGTGACACACCATTACAAAAAACTCTTTAGCTCTAAATACTCGCTACTAATGTAAGTTCAAGCTCACAAAAGTATTTACATGTCCTCACACAAAGAATGATTCCATTTCCACACATGTACATTTATTAACATATGATGAGGAATCTGATGCAAACCACACACTCACAAAGAGGAACATAATGCATAATTTTACCCATAGGTTTACCCTTTTTTTCCAATTGACTTTTACTTCAGGTCACTCTATATCAAAAAAGGTCTTTGTAAGGATAGAATGGGGAATAAATTGAAAGGTATGTTCATTTTGGCTAAATGGATTTTTCCTCAATGAGATGTGACTTTCTAAAAAAACATCCATTTTCTTTATTCATCAATCCTTAGTGAAGTGCCTTTAAGTAATATTTTTATTTTTCTCTATGGATTTCTTTTTGTTATTTTATTATATATATATATATATATGTATGTATGTATGTATGTATGTATGTATGTATGTATGTATGTATTCATATGGAGTGTTTTTATTTTTGTGCAATACCACGGGTTTGCGAGACATTTCTTGCACTTCTTTACTTCTCCTTTTTCTTATTACCACACCCCCAACTTAGGCCTTTGGACTATGTTGGATATTCACATATATAACATCTCAAGAGCATTATAGGTGATACATAATTTAAGGTCTGGGTTTGATCAAGGTTTATCCAAAGAAGAGGTAAGGCTCAAAGTGTGTTCAAGAGAGTTCCACACACTCACGGGTAGGCCACAAAATAGGTATATGTCAAAGTTTGCTTACACTCCGTAAATGTTGCCTTAGATAATCTCACGAGGACATATTTCTAGATTAATCAGATTGACGGAGAAATTCTAGTCTTATACATGATAGGTTAAAACATGCAAGGTTCAAAGTAGGCTCATCACACAAGGCATCGACACTTAAATTAAACAAGAGTACACACTTTCGCTAGTGTACTATGATCATAGCAAAAGAATCAACATAGTGATTGGATAATAACAACGAGATGCAAATAATTTACACATTGTCTATGTAATTTCTCATTCTCGTTGTAGGCCCACATTCATGTGTGTTAAATTGAGAGCACTTTTTAACACAAGAGGTGAAAAATATTTTAATAGTGAATTTTTCTAAAGGGTCATAATAATTGTGAAATTAGGACCCGAAATAGACCCATAAGCTCAAACAATCCACAAAAAGGAGTCTTAAAAACATAGCTTTTAAAACAGACTACGTAGATAAATCTGAAATCAAAATTTATGATAAGAAAACGATAAAAAACTAGGTCAAAAGGGTAGACCTCACCCCACCATAAGAAAAAGCGTTTGTCCGTAATTGAAGATAATGGCAATATCTAGAATTAACTAAAGGTAAGACAAAGAAAGGGGTGAAGAAAGGTCCTGTCTACGCAGACTCTGCTCATATCAGGGAATCAGTTCCAGATGCATCCGCCTGGTACTCGATAAGGGCCCTCAAAGCTTTATAATCTTTTAATGACCCAAGAACACCCCTAGTCGTTACCAGCATATTCGACCTCGAAGAGGTATTATAGAAGCCCTTAGCATTCATCACATCATGTATCATAGAATAAAAAAGGCAGAAAATTTAAAAAAATTTACTTGTGAAGTTGAACTTCACTTCATATATGAAAATATAAACTAACTTCATCACAACTAATCATCTAGACATAGAATTATAGAAATTTGGGACTTAGCCCTTACATGAATAAGAATTCTAGAAATATCAAAGTACAACAATGTCTTCCAACATAACAAAAGAACTAAAAGCAAGAACATAGGGACTTGTCCTCGGTCTTGAGGACTCACAAACTTGAAGAATCAAGTCCAAGTATCTTTAGAAGTTACCTTGAATCCTTAATGGCCCAAACCTACATGGTTTAGGAAAAGGGGAGAATATATTGGTTAGTACAACACATGTCACAACTGGGGAGCACCCCTTAGAAGTAACATGACGTACTTGACCTTTAAAAGGTCTTATACAAGCCCATCATTATAATTCATGGCATTGTCATAGGTAAATTAGCGGAAAATTTAAAACTTTTCATAGCACATCATGTGCTTGAAACTTCACTTCATATATAAAATATATCACTAGTACATATTTACACTCTAGTTTCTCTTGCCATCCTAGACTCAACATCATACGATTACTTTAGGGACACGTCCCTTATAGCATATACAAAACTATATAATTAAAAGAAATTAAACATGACTTGACATAGGACATCCTTGAATGTTAAGGGTTTCTTTTTGCTTGAGATTGGGACACACATAACAAGCTCCTCAATCATAGAGACAACCTTTTAAACATCCATAACCTACACTATGTGAAAATGTAAAGAAGAATGGAGTTACTACAACAATGCACTATGTATGGCAACCACGCAAAAACATGCATTTAAAAGAGACATTTTTCTTAAAATCATACTTCATGCATTTTTGGGAAAATCTTCATAGAACCTTTATATAATAAGAATTATATCATTTACATACTTCATATAGCCTTATTTCATGGTCAAACATTAAACAAAATCATACAATGAATTAAAGACATTTTTGAATAATTTTACAGTAAGCTCCTCACGGTTTACAGTTAGCATTTTTATCTTAACAGTGAACTTCTTTCCTTTAACCCATTAGCCTCCTAAGTAACGCTCTAGTGATACTTGGTGAAATGCATCACCTTATGGACACAAGGAAACCATACAACAACCTACACTAGCAAACACATACCGTCGTTGAAACATAGTACATTATAAACACATTTAAGTCAAGACTCTAATGACTTTACAGTAAGCTACGTCAATTTGCACATATACTAACTACACTTCACATCAATGCATTATCATACGTAACTCACAATCCATATCTAAGTCTACTAGTGCAATGTATATGTAAAGCCCCATAACCTCACATATACTTAGTAGACCTATTATGAGACCACTAGGCTGGTAAAGATCAAACAGGGAAAGACACAAAGAGATGAACGATATGTGGATTAATACTCAAGTTATCAATATTATAGGCAACAATGGACTAAAACCTTCGCCTCCGAATTGAATTCAACCACCTAAATGTAATCCAAGGAAGAATAATTAAATAAAACCAAGAACCATAAAGGGGTAATACTTTGATTAATCAAACTCAAGAAGTTAACTAGCAATCCCAAGATTCACCATAATTACTCACTAAAAAGATATTACAATTTGAGAGTCAATATTCAACATAGTCTAAGTCTTGCAAAATGAGCAAATACTCATATTTAGACTAAGAAAATAAAGAAGATGCTTGTTTGGCAATTTTGCCTTAAATAAGGTAAGGACCTTGTTTTGTTGCCTTCTTTTGTGAATTATTGAATTCATGAAATGTCCATTTGGACACAAGGACTGTTTCCTTCTTCCTTATCAGTTTGATGTAATGTAAACACATTATATTTCCTTCCTCGGTGACCTTTAATCTCCTCTAATGCTTCCCTTTTCATGAACATTGCTTGTAGGCATTGGACAGCCTTTGCTTGACTCCGTGTGAATGGTCTTGATGGGTGCAGGCCACTCATGTTAGTATCATCCATGATTCCCATTTTATGATCCTACCCTTGTTGAAAATGATTTGTCCTCGAATCATAGGATCACCTACAACACAAGGATATCAACCCGTAACATTGAAAATATTATAAACATCATACTCACTTGGTAGGTCAATCATGTAAGCATTGTCATTGATTTTCTTGACTACTTGGAATGGTCCATCACCTATTGGGCTTAGCATCTTTTTTTGCATTTGTGGAAACCTTTCCTTTTGAAAAATCCCTCACACCCAATCATCTGGATTGATGATCACTTCCTTTCTCCCTCGATCTTTCAAATGACAACCTTTAGATTGTTGTTTTCAATGGCCTCTTTGTCCTTGGCATGAATATTCATAATCTCTTTTGCCCTTTGCTTGGCATCTAGTATTATAAGAACATCAATAGACTAAGGAATCGAGGTTAATGGAAAAAAGGTTTAAAACCATAACATGCCTCAAATGGAGACACTCAGATAGAGGAGTGGAAAGACCGATTATATGAACATTCAATCTAGGGTAAACGGTCTTCCCAAGTAGTTGGGGTTCCTCTAATCATGCAAGCATGATTCCAAGAGTCCGGTTCACCACATCGGTTTGTACCAAGTGTATCCCATATACTCTTCCAAAAATGACTTAGAAACTTGGAATTCCGATCACTTACAATGGTTTGAGGACTCCATGCAATATTAGCACATTGATAACAAACAAAGATGCTAGATGGATGTATTATCACATTTATGGAATGGAATAAAATGATCCATTTTAGAAAAATCTATCCACTACCACAAATACACTATCATGTCCTCTTTTAGTCCTAGGTAGCCCCAACACAAAGTTCGTAAAAATATCCATCCACGAACCATGAGGAGTAGGAAGAGGAGTACACTTACCTTTGTACCTGGTCGTGGTGTTGGCTTGCTTAAATTCTAGACATTTTCTCAAAAACCTCTCCACATCATGTTTTATCTTGGGCCAAAAGAATTGCTCCTTAAGAATATCAAGTATCTTTGGTGTAACACTTCGAAAATCTAAGATTTGTTCTAGAGCCTAATGTGTGTTCCATAAATTGTATACACTATTTAAGGTCCATTTAATGAATGTAAGTCATTTAAAAATTCTAGAAACCTGGAACGTCCACGACGTCCAGAAATTAGTTCGATGAGGTACTAGTGTCCTTAGCCTATAAGACTAGCTCTTAGAAGTCAGAAAATGATGAAAATTGGTGGAAGGGTGTCTAACATGTGTTTAAGTTGATTCATGTTCAAAATGTATGGGTACGAATTCCGAGGGACTAACCAAGCGCCCTTGTTAAGGACCCTTGAATTTTGGGGTCAAAGACTTCTTGGGCAGTGTGCACCCACAAAGTGAAATGACAGAGCGTGTGTGGATCCACGGGGCGTCGCTGCCATCAGTCCACCTACACTTAGCCAAATCCTTGAAGGGCCTATTTTTCACAGTCTATGAACTTACCTATGGATGTGCAACACGAAAGGGGGCTGGAGTCGTCGACTCAGAGACAGATTGTTGCTCAAGGTCTCGTCTATGAGGGCCTGACTTTTCTGCACATTTTAAGTTAGTTCCAATTAAATAATTAAGGGCTTATTTCATTAGTTAGGGGTTTATGGAAGCATAATTATGTTAATTAAAACCCCATATAAAGACCCCAACCCCATTATACTAATTAAAACTCTCATAACTCACAAACCTAAACTCTCTTTGTTCTCTCTTCTTTCTCTCTTTAGTGAAGAACTCCATTTAAGACAAAGATAGGGGAGCGTTTAAGGTCTTCAGAGTCAATTTACACAATCAATATTCATAAATTAGTAAGGTATGACATAGATTTCACCTTTGAGACCTCTTTCATGAAATGGTCCCATCAAATTGATTTCAAAAGTTGGGTTTTCAAGTGGGCTTTCATCCAACACGAATTTGATTTTATCAATTGAATTTTTATGGTTTATTTTGGATATTATGAGTATATTAACATGTACTCTAACTTAATTATGATATATCTCGATGGTTTGGTCTAGTTTGTAGAAGATGATCTTTACCCCTTAACCCTAGGTTATGATCTTGATAAGAATTATGTTATATTGATTTTGACTTGGTTATTGGTTGATTACTACTCAATGATTTTTTTATACTAATAATTAATGAATTATGGTATTTTATAGTCCTATAATTCTAGTTCTTGAGAAGTAAAGATGTCATCTAGGTTATGAAGTATATTGTGAGTTTGACCTAAGTATCTTGTCTTAAGCTATGAACTAGTATTGAGTTGTGATGTAGCGATTCTTTTAGCGTTGTTCTCATTTTGATTATTGAATTATGGTTAATTGTGATTAATTCATGATGTTTTATTGGAGTATATCTTGTATTAGGATTAATAGGGTGGGATGATGTTGAATTGAAATGTCTTGATTATGATTTGTGAATTTTTGGTTTAAGATGTAAATTTTATAAGGATGGTGAATGATTTACCAATATGGCTTATCATGATATGAAAATGTTAATGTGCTTATATCACCTATATTAATTATAATGAAAGGACAAAACTCATGATATTTTTATTGAGCTATGATGATGATGAATATTCAAGGGTTAGACCCTATGACCTAAAATAATCTATGATAATTAATAAAGACATTAAAATTTTTTAGAAAGGGACTTTAGCTTAGCATGGAGTGAACTAGAGTGAAGAGTGTCCCTTCCCACATAGGGAAGGTAGGATCACTAATGTACTCTTGAGATTAGAGACTAAAATGTATGTAGAATAAAGAGGGTCCCAACTATATCTCCTAGTTCTTGAACTATGTGTCCCACATAGGAATAGTATCTAGTGGATTCACGTAGCTTCTATGTTCATGTTTTTTTATTACCTTTACAAGTAGTCTGCCTTCTTTCAGTGCAGGGTTACATTACACAGTATCTACATTAGCTTATGTGGTCTATGTATGTTAGGGAAAGATATTCCCAAAAGGTAAAATGAATTAAATGAATAAACTCTAACGAAGATAACCTAAGGGGTTTAGCTTAGTCTAGGTAGGATATGGGGTTCTACAAAAACATTGCACTAGTTAGACTTGAGGGAAGTCTTAGGAGGATGTTCTTATGTATGAATATGCTTATGATGGTAGATGATATGTATATAATGAACTTGAACATTGTTGATACTATTTGTTGATTAGTTTCACTTATGAATATGTGTTGGTCTATATTGTTAAAGTAAGATGATAGGTACTCTTAAATGCTATGCTATGTGAAGTAGGAGGTTGGTGATAATTCTTGTTGGGTTAGTTGATTAAGTAAGGTTATGGTACTTTAATTTTTCATTGCACTTTTTGACATGATAGGGGTTTATAGGTAAGTGTCTTCCATTGGTTATGTTTAAATATACTCTTATTCATGCTTGTTGCTGAACTGACTTGATGATAGAGTTACTTGACTATGTATTCCATTATATGATATGCGTGTTTACTTGAGTAGACTTGATGTTGTTTTTCTTGTGATTCACAGGACTATGACTTAATGAACGTGTCCTATTGGTTTATATGGTCTCGTTGAATGAGTATGAAGGTTTTAAATGAGAAGTGCATCCTTATTTAAATGTCCCTTTTCTTAGCATAATTTCAAAGTATGTGTGCATATGGTCTTATACTTAGTACAAGTTGTGTACTAACCCCATTTCTTCATTTTTCCCGACATTTTAGGTTCCGGTTGTTGAAGGGATTTTGGAGACGACTTTGAATAAAACATGAAATTCTTGATCATCTATGTTCGGTAGGTCCTCACTTTCTGAGGGTGATGCCCACTATCAAGCCTATGATCTTGTTTTTAGTATTAAGACTCTTATGTTTCTTTCCTTTCATTTTCATTTGAGTCCAAAGCATTGTATGACCTATACATGGTCTTATTGTATTGATGTATGGGCTAAACCCAATTTTATTTTCTTTTATTAGATGGTTATGAGATGAGACGACTATTTTAAGACTATTTTATATCCTATATGTGTATGTGCAATAAAAGTAGAAGACTAAGTAATCTTCCTTTACGAAGGGTCTATATACTATATATATGTATATATATACATATATATATACATATATATATATATATATAATATATATATATAGAGAGAGAGAGAATGAATGTTTTATTAGTTATGCTCACACAACCTTTCTTTTCAGGAACTCCAGTTGCAGATGCTGTAGGCGGCAAAGGATTGACGTCAAAGATTTTCCTACAAAAGTCAATTGTAGTACAGCATTTATTAGAAACAATATATAATCCATTTACATATTACCAAATGGCAGTATGGACAAACAAAAGTATCTACTCAGTTCGTGTAAATTGTCAAGAAGATAGTAATCTTGCATAATAACACATTCAATCATATACCTACAGTAGTACTTAACCGTCTCATCAACCTAAGGTGTCTAATAAGAGTATGCCTAACCTATACTAGTATCTAACCTTCTCATGAACCTAAGATGCCTAATAAGAGTATGCCTACCCTACACTAGTATTTAGCCTTCTCATGAACCCAAGGAGCCTAATAAGAGTATGCCTTCGCTTTGTGCATGACTTTCCCTGCTGCTTACTATGATAAAAATGGTGATCATCAGTGTTATCAATCAAGAAAACTGATGAAAGATTCATAAATTTCACATGCGTANAAAGTTTCAAATTTTCTGCCAAATTTGACCTATGCATGTAATTATGTAAGCTAAGTGGCTAGTCTTAGTACTCAAAGAGAAAGACAACTCCGATTACATCCAGGGGTATCCGCGGATGTGACAAACTTGGTATCATACCATGATGTTAAATATCATTGTGTCGATGTCTCAACCACGTTTATATAGGTTTGTATTCATGATTGTGAAGCGCACCACATTTATGAATAGGAATCTATGAGATGGTTAGCAGACTCACTTTCTTAAAAGTCCAGTATCGTGCCTTTAGAGTGTTAACTCTATGTTATTTTTCATCTAATCCTCTTATTGTCATTATAAGCAACAAATACTCAAAGGAATGTGGCACGTGTACTTGAAGAAGAGATTGCCAATGCTGGAGTTTTTTCCCCTGGTGATCAAGTTCCTCCTCTTGAGGAAGCTGTGAATGATGAAAAAGTCCCAATCAATCCTCCTCCTTTGACATATGAGGAGATAAGGGCTTCTCTTTTCCAAATGGCCAAAGCAATTACTACCCAAGCACAATCCGCCACTAATCAATCCCAAGCCATGACTGCCCAAGCTAATCGGGAGGTTGTACCCCGAGCACACCAACAAGTTGCTACCATATCCTCCCGCCTAAGGGACATCACTATGATGAATCTTCATATTTCTATGGGTTCAAGGTTGAAGATTACCCCCCAAGAGTTCATTGATGAAATCTACAAGATCCTCTATGACATGGGTTGTCTTCTTGTAAGAAGGTTGAGTAAGGCACTTACCAACTCAAAGATGTGGCACAATTTTGGTATGTCAAATGGAGGGAACAATAAGTCATTAAGGAGTGGACATGTGACTTGGAAAGTGTTCAAGAAAGATTTATTGATGGTTGTTTCCTATCGAGAAGAGGGAGACTAATGTGGTGGAGTTCATCAACCTTCATCGAGGAGCTATGAGTGTGCTTTAATACTCCTTGAAATTCACTAAATTGTCAAAATATGCTTCTTCTTTGGTTTACGATCCGAGGGATAAAATGAGCTATTTTATGACGGGGGAGTCGGATAATTTGCAAGAGGAGTGTCATTCGGTATGCTACATGACAACATGAACATCTCTCGTCTCATGGTTCATGCTAAATATGTAGAAGTGGAATGGACTAAGAGAAGAGTAGAGAGGCCAAAAGGGAAAGATCTTTTGATGGTGGTTCATCAAAGGGAAGGCTTGAGATTCGAGACAAGCCAGGGTTTAAGAAGAGGGTTTTTAATCAAGTTCCTTCCAAGTTCCCTAAGTCTAAGGATTATAGGGTGTCTAACCATAATCCTAATAAGGGAAGGGATACTAGTTCACCAACCAAGAATCCAACTTGTGGAAAGTGTGCAAGAAGAACTATGGTGATTGTCTTAAGGGAATAGATAATTGTTTTGGTTGTGGAAAAAGTGGAAATAAGGTCTAGAATTTCCCTAATGTGAGGGGTAAAGACAAGGATCTTGGTCATGATCAAGCAAGTGGTTCAGATGAGGCTTCGAAGAAGAATCGCGTTTATGCTCTTTGCTCCAGGGTGTGCAAGAGATTTCTCCCGACGTTTATGCATTAACTTATCTATTAATGCATATACATTACTTCATCCCTGTTCTACATTATAATTGGTTACTCCTATATTAGCTAAAAAGTTATACATTTTGCCTGATATCTTGCATGAACCTTTTATTATGTCTACCCTGGTGGGTGAGTTGGTTGTGGCAAAAAGGGTGTGTAGAAATTGTCTGATAATGTTACCCAATAAATTTTCTTATGTTGAGCTAGTAGAACTTTAAATTCTTGATTTTGATGTCATTTTGGGTATGGATTGGTTGCATGCTTTCTTTTCCTCTAAAGACTGTAGAACAAGGGTAGTGAAGTTTAACTTTCCAAATGAGCCCATTTTAGAGTGGAAGGGGTGAAATTCTATTCTTAGAGGTCGTATCATATCTTATTTTAAAGCATGCAAAATGATCACTAAATGGTGTTTATACCATATAGTTAGAGTCCAAGATTTATACTTCGAAATTCCTCCCATTGAATTAGTCCCCCTAGTAAGGGAATTTTCAGAGGTCTTTCCTAATAATCTTCTCAGTATTCCTCCCGAACGAGAAGTCGATTTTTGTATTGATTTGTTACCGGATACAAATCCCATTCCAGTTCCTCCTTATCGGATAACTCTGACCAAATTGAAAGATTTGAAGCCTCAACTCAAATATATACTAGACAAAGGCTTCATAGACCTAGTTTCTCCATGGGGTGCTTCAATATTGTTTGTGATGAAGAAGGATGGGTCCCTTACAATGTGTATAGATTAACGCCAACTCAATAAAGCAACAATTAATAATAAGTATCTTCTACCTCGGATTGATGACTTGTTTTATCAACTCCACGGGGCAAGCTACTTTTCTAATATTGACTTGAGGTCGGGGTATCACCAACTTAGGGTGAAGGTGAGGATAAACAAAAACTGACATATCGGACTAGATATGGTAAGTATGAGTTCTTAGTAATGTCCTTTGGTCTCACGAATGCCCCGACGATGTATATAAATCTCATGAATAGGGTGTTTAAAGTTACCTAGATTCATTTGTCATTATCTTTACTGACCAAATCCTGGTATATTCGAAAAATGATTGTGATCACATGAACCATTTGAGGGTGGTGTTGCAAGTGCATAAGGAGAACCAATTATTTGCAATTATAGAAAGTGTGAGTTTTGGTTGAGGTCGGTGGCTTTTCATGGTCACATCATCTTTAGTGAGGGAGTAGAGGTTCACCCATGGAAAACCGAGGTGATAAAGAATTGGCCTAGACCATTGACTCTACTAGACACTAGAAGTTTCTTTCGTCTAGAGGGTTATAATCAGAGGTTTGTGTGTGGTTATGCGCCCATTGAATCTCCCTTTACTACTTTGACCCAAAAGAGTAAGAAATTTCAGTTATCAGAGGTGTGTGAGAGAAGCTTCCAAATCTTGAAAGATAGGCTTACTTCCACTTTGATGTTGATTTTACTGGAGGGTAAAAAGGGCTTTGTTGTGTACTGTGATGCATCCCGAGAAGGTTTAGGGTGAGTACTTATACAACATTGGAAGGTATAGCCTATGCTTCTAGGGAACTTAACAAAAAATGAGAGAAACTTTCCAACTCATGATATTGAGTTAGCGGCGTGGTATTTGCCTGGAAAATATGGAGGCATTACTTGTATGATGTCCATGTTTATGTGTATACCGACCACAAGAGTCTACAATATGTTTTTACTCAAAAGAAGGTGAATCTCCGACAAAGAAGATGGTTGGAATTGTTGAAAGATTATGACATTAGTGTTCTCGATCACCCCGTCAAGGCTAATGTTGTTGCGGATACTATAATTCATATGACCATTGGTAGCATGTTTCATATAGAGGAAGCCAAGAATGACCTAGTGAAAGATGTTCATAGGTTGGCTAGATTGGGTGTGAGGTTGGAAGATTCTCCGAATGGTGGTTTTATGGTCCATCATAATTCCGGCTCATCTTTGGTGGTTGAGGTGCAGTCCAAACAACACCTTGACAAACCATTGATGGAGTTGAAGGAATCGGTTCATGGTAAGCTTAATGAGTCATTCTCCTTAGGGGGGATGGTGGCTTGAGGTATCAAGGAAGGTTGTGTGTTCCCAATGTATATATTTTTAGGAAACGAATCCTTGAGGAAGCCCATAAGTCTCGTTACTCCATTCATCCGGGTTCGAAAAAAATGTACCATGACCTTAGGGAAGAATTTTAGTGGGAAGGTTTGAAAAAGGACATAGGGGAGTTTGTTGCTAAGTGTCCAATTGCAAACAAGTGTAAGCCGAACATCAAAAGCCGCATGGCTTACTACAAGAAATCAAAGTTCCAACATGGAACAGGGAAGACATATTTTACGACCCAAAGTACCCCCTAGGCGTAACCGGGGTCGTCTTCCTCTATAAGGGCTAAGACAATCCTCTTAGCATTAGTTATAGCAAATCATAAGTGAAAATCGCGGAAATATTAAAACTTTTTGCTGATATAGCATGGAGGTTTACATAGACCTCTACATAGGAGGCATACATAGTCTTCTTGCAATAGATCATAAGAACACATATGAAATTTGTCTAATACTTTGTCTCTCATTAAAACATTTACAAAGTGAATCACAATAGTTTGGGCATAGCCCTTAGTCTGTTACAATATGGCATATAGAATACAATGAAAGTCTCAACATGAGAATTGAATAATTGTCTCAAAACATAGACAAAACCAATAAGGCTTGATGAGTGGCTTTATCCTCGGAACTCATAAGGACTCACCAATTGACTTAGGAAAGAGCCAAGTCCTCTTCTTCAATTACCACGAATCTCCTCAATGGCTCAAACTAAAATGTTTGGGAAAAAAGGGAAGAAATATGGGTTAGTACAAACCACATATAGTAAGTATAGTTCCTATGCATAGGAATCGTTAATGCATGAGAAAATACATACTTTAGTCAAAACAATGCCTAATGACCAACAATTCAATATACACATATAAGGAACATCATAATCATATCAACATATAAGTAACTCAAGCAACACTTGTGCAATGCCAAGAATAAAGCCCCATAACCCTATCCCAAGCTAAGTATCACTAAGCAACTCATTTCACACTTACAACTTATTCTCATATATATCATGATGCATATACCAATACTAGTGCTAGCTTATCAACCTGATCATAAACATAATCATAATAATATAGGATAATACTAGACTCATCCTATGAGATCCCACATGTTCAATGTGTAAGAGAAGTCTCATACCCTCCATCACACTGTAGTATTCATTAATACAACCCTAATAGAAGTTCACATACATAACTTGTTGATTCCTTACTTTAGGGAAATAAGTATGATAACCGACATGAGACCATATAAGCTACATGGAATCCGGTGTTCTACCCCCACACCGAAAAGACAGGGTTAACATTTGCCTAAGGTGCAACCATTCGTACATAGCTATTCTAGGAGGATTCACCAAGCTAGAGTCCTATGTGGGCACATAGTTAAGGGTCATGGAGATTTTTTCTAGAAACCTTGAATACAAATCATGAAGTTTTCAATCTCATGAGACAACACATATCTTTGGAATCCACACTACTAGTCTTGAAGAAACCCATGTGGGAGGCCGGACATACTAACGTGAGACCTCCATCTCATTTACATGCCCTTTTGGTGCTAAGAAATTATTCCCTTTAGCAATCATCATATAACATTGTATAAGTTTACATTAGTATCTTTTAGACCTTTTAGTAAACATCTTAATATAATAGCTCATAGTTGATCACATGTGAGAACTGTCCTTCCACTTAGGACACAACATTATAATCATAAGAAACTACATTCAATCATACAACGATCACATCATAACATAATTACATACTTCATGGCCAATTCATAGATCTAGGGTTAGGGAAAAGGGATCCTTGTCACCAACATCACAACAACAATTAGCTATAGCATCATTATCACATAAGTAGATTTCACCTTGCATAATTGAGATCAAAGGAGAATCAAGATCATACCTCATTGCCCTACATGGGAATTCATACTTCAATACACAAGAAATCACAACCAACATATAAAAAAGGTCAATTCATGAAGTATTAATATAACTAAAATCAAAGTAAATAACTGACATATTCATCACCCTCAACAATTCACGTAAATCAATCCAAGAAATTAGGGATTTAGAGGAATGACATGGGTCAGGGGAAAAGTCATAAGCATTCATCAATTAACCATTAATTAATAATTAAACAACATTAATTAATCATGATTCTTCACAATTAACTCAGAATTTCGTTTTAGAAAGAAAACCCATCTGAGGAGAAAAATCGTTGTTTTGGAGGATTTAAAAATCAGCTTTTGAAGGACCTCGTGGAGAAAGGATTCTCAAGAGTGAAAGAAAGCATACTTATTTATGAGAAAGCCGTTAAATTGAGTTGGAAAACTTGAAGGCTTGCTCTTATCCTTGGAACTCTTTTGTTCTTCAAGGGAGTTTTGGAAGAAGCGAGAACTTCAAGGAGAGAGAGATTTTTGATTTCATCTTGTTGGACTTGATTTAATTAATAAAATTTACTTAAAACATACCCTAATACATTATATAGTCACCGATTAAAGTATCCAAAAGACCCCTCACATAAATGGGTTTATAAAGTACGACTTTTTACGAATCTGGGAAGTGGCTCCGCGTCGCGTGGCCAAAACACACTTTTTATTTGGAAAATGAAAATTGAACCAGCGAGGTTCGTGTGGGATGTGCCTCATGCAGCAGTCCACTAAATCCTTACTTATCTTGGCAGCCTGCCCACCCATGTTGGGGTCCTTCCAAAGGTTCTTTCCTATAGTCCTTGGGGTGTCGTTATCGTACTCGTAGGCTCTATGTACTACAGTCTACCTATCCAAAGTGTTTTTACATGTTTTAGACTCCATTTGACCCCCCGAAACCTTCGCCAAACATATCGACTTCAAGTAGTTAAATCTTGCTAGTTTCCGGACGTTAAGACCTTTCTTTAATGCTATGGCTCCAAAACTTCCCAAACAAGTTATTTAAACTAATTTAGACCTAAAATCATTATTAATTAAACTTTCGGATCTAGTATATGTCATGGAATGTGTCAATACTCCCCCTATTAGGATCATTCGTTCCTGAATGATACTCTATACATTTTTATAGGAAGAAAAGACCCAAGACTAGCAGCCAAGCAACCAACAATATTATAATGAGTCACAACTTATAGAAGGAAATATCAACTTCTTTCGGTACATAACATGTCATCAAAAAATGGGAACTTACTCCATACATACTTATAACAAAAGGCTCAACTTTTCATATCACATAATGAGGTACTACCTTCTCCATTCCAATATGAGTTTAATATGAACATTAGGAGTTGAGATGTTGATTTCTTATCAAACCAATATCAATTATGCTCATTATGATCTTCGATGAACACTTGTAGCACACAACACACTCAAGTGAAAGACAAAATAATAAACATATTTCATGTAAAGGCAAGAACTCAACTTAGGCATGAATTTCTACTATAATATGCACATATTTTGAAAAAACATGATAAGTTCAATATTATTTATAAATTTCATTTAAGGAATTTACAAACCTTAATCATGGCTCGGAGTAAGGGGAAAAATATGAGGATAACGGGTATTCGTGTCGCCCTCAGCCTCTCATGTTGCATTCTCAACAAGGTGGTCCATAGAACGATTACGGAGGCAACTTCCTTATTCCTGAATTTCTTAACATGGCGATCCAAGATCTCAACCTAGACCTCTTCACAAGAAAGATCCTCTTTTACCCCTAAATCTTCTATAGGAAGAACAGAAACCGGGTCCCCTTTACATTTGTTGAACATGGAAACATGGAATACCAGATGAATCATGGAAAAATCCTTTGGAAACATAAATTCATAGGCAACACTCCGAACTTGCTTCAAAATTTCATTGGGGACCACATAACGAGGACTAAGCTTCCTTTTCTTTTAAAACCTCATCACCCCTTTCATTGGTGAAATTTTCAAATATACACAATCTTCTACTTCGAATCAATGTCCAATTTCATGATTTTATGTATAATTCCATAATTAGTACATTTGGTTGTACTAATCCATGCTTTTATCTATCTCTATAGTTCTTCGTAGGTGAGGATATTTTGAGAAGTAAAGACTTTGACCGTAGCATCGTTCAAGAGAAGTTGAAGTATTTCCTCATTTGACTAGAGGGCATATATGGATTTTATGTTTTCTATTTGAAGTATTGTAAGAGACTAAGCATTTCTATTTTCGTATTGTGTGTGGGCCATGTCCCATGTATTATTGTGTCTTAAGATGATGTCATTGAGACTTAGTATTTCCTATGACTTTATATGAAATAGATTTTAAAGACTATGTTATGTGTTGTGAAAAGTTTCAATTCCGCATTACTATTCACTATGTTTATGCGATGGATGATTGTAAGGGCTTGCACAATCCTCCGAGAGGTCACTACACCATTTTCGGCCTACAGCAACACCACGTAAATGTAGCCTAAACTGGCAAAAAGTGTGGCCTTTGATAAAAGGCTACACTTTTGGACATTCAGCAACACTTTTTAGGGGCTTCCCAAAAGAAGCGTAACCTTTGACATTAGGCAACACTTTTTAAATGTTGCCATCTTTGGCTACACTTAAAAGTGTTGCCTTTTCAGATTTATGGGTCACACTTAAAAAGTGTTGCCTTTTATTTGTCATCTATTGCAACACTTTCAAAGTGTAACTTTTTATCTACTTAGAGCAACACTTACAAAGTGTAACTTCAACATTTATAAGCCTACATGTAGCACAAATATATA
>NC_028637.1:61490643-61563966 GCF_001406875.1 Solanum pennellii
TTTTCATAGATAAGGTTATTCTCAACGTCCTATCTAGATTTAGCAGAACTAGTATTTCATTGGATATAAGATACAGAGGATGAACAGAACAAATGACAATGGTGTTACCTTTCTCAAGATGTGATCTCGAAGGGGATAAAGCTTTCTCTTTGTGCACTTTTACTTGATGAAGTAAACTTGATAGCTACATCAGAAAGACACATCCTTCAATAACTGCATCAACAAGAGGAGTTAGTAACTAATAAACCCTATTTAAACAATATCATTTCAATGTGATGAAGTTTCTGTGAGAATATGAAGGAACAACACAATCTGGGAATGATTCAACGAGAATATGATGGAACAACCTCTTCACTGGGAACAACTTTTCAGCCAGGTGTAACCTTCAGCGAGGGCAGCTTTTGAGCAAGATTTGACTGATAAACCTCTTCAAAGTGAACAAATCTTAATCTCTTCAACAAGAAATTACATATGGAAACAGTGCTCTTCATATTGAAATCATGTTCTTCATACATATGGAGACCGTGTTCTTCAATTTGGGGAAAAGAGTTTTAATGTTTTATTAATAATTTTTTCAAATACAAATGGGAGGGAGAGTTAAAAATGTTTGGAGGGAATATAATATTTTAGTGAAAATTTTAAGGCCACACTTATAATGTGTTGTATTTTCAATTGTAAAAATAAAACACTTTAGAAGTGTGGCCATATATATAAATAGGTGTTGTCAATTATATCATATTTAACAACACTTATAAAGTGTAGTTTATCCCATTAAAGAGTACACTTTAGAAGTGTTGCTAAAATTAATGTAGCTAAAAGTCAAAATCATTGGCTACACTTTATAAGTGTTCCCAAAAGTATTTTAGGCAACACTCTATAAGCGTTGTGAAGATTTAGTGTTGTCGTAGACCTAAAATGGTGTAGTGGGTCAAGTACGCCGGTTGCAATATGAGATTTACCCTAACTTCTAGGGTGTGGTTTCGGGATGTGACAAGCATGATATCAGAGCATAGGTTGTGAAAGTAGTTTAGGAATCAAAAAGTCTAATCAAGTCACATCTAGTAGAGTCTTGACCATTAGTGTGAGTCGCAAAACATCTATGGGCGCGAGGCTATAGGATGATAGAGTTTCCCTTCTTTTCTACTCCTATGTCGTGTCGTAGAGTAAAAGCTTATAAGTACTCTTTGCTTATGGTTTTCCTTGTGTTTCTAGGAAGATGAATACGAGGAGGACACCGGCTAGGAGAGTTGAGGAGAATTATGTGCGAGAGGAGATCCCTCCTGAATTTGAGGAAGTTGAGAAAGTTCGTCATGGTGATCAAGTGCCTCCCGAAGGTAATCAAGTCCCTATTGTGGAAGGAGGTAATGAGGATCCCTTGGAGTTGATTAATAAAGAGATTAGAGAGGCTTTGGTAGCCTTAGCCCAAGCCGTGACTACTAAAATAAACGAGTATGGTGCCGAGGGTGAATGTTGTGGAGAGCACTATGACATATAGATTGAGAGATTTTGTGAGGATGAATTCTCCTATCTTTCTTGGCTCTGAGGTGGCAGAGGATCCCAAAGAGATTTTTGATGGAGTGTACAAGGTGTTGAGTGTTATGGGGGTTACATATAGGGATAAGGCGGAGTTGGCTTCATATAAGTTGAGAGATGTATCTCAAATTTGGTACACTGAATGTAAGGATAATAGGCCGTAGTAGTCGGGTCCTATTGAGTAGGAAGAATTTCGGGAAGCTTTTCTTTGTAAATACTTTCCCCGTGAGACGAGGAAATCTAAGGTAGAGGATTTTATTAATCTTAGGCAAGGAAATATGAGTGTTGAGGAATACTTTTTGAAGTTCTCAATGTTTATCTAGATATGCCCCTTCCCTTGTGTCTAATCTGAGGGATGAAATGAGTAATTTTGTGAAAAGTCTGGCCGACTTAGTGAGGGAGGAATGTAGTACCTCTATGGTACATCCAGATGTGACCCTAACGAGACTCATGGAGTATGCACAATCGATTGGAGAGTCTAAAATTAGGAGGATGCCTAGAAGCTTGAAAAGAAGTGTTTCTAGTGATCACGCGCAACCTAGATTCAAAAAGAGGGCTCAAACTCAAGATGGACCTACTGCTATGGTGAAATTTGAGAAAGGAGGTGGTTCTCAAAATGTCAAACGTACATGTGTCCCTGGTTGAAAGAGGCATTACTGGGAGTGTCTATTGGATACCGAGAGTTGCTATCATTGTGTCAAGGAAGGACATAAGGTGAGAGATTTTTCTAACATTGCTTCTAGAAGAAAAGAGGGTGAGAAAGTTGCTCCTAGTTCTCAAAGGATGAGGCTCCAACAAAGAGGCCTTTCTATGCACTCCAGACTAGAGGGGGGAAGCCGGATGATGGTGATGATGATAAGGGTATGTCCGTTTAATTATCTTTTTAGTGATGAGTTCTTGCTATGTGGGGTAGTATGGTTAGTAGATGGGATAGAATGTTATAAAAGCATGTTGCATGTGCATGGTGTTTATGAGTTTTGTTGAAATTGAACTTCATTAACGTCTTGCATTGTGTATTTTTATAAAGCTATGATTATGTTGTAATATGTGTTTATATGGTGTTACTTTTCATATTAGAATGTTTATATCATGAATTGCCTAAAAGTTGCATCTTTGAAAATTTTGCAAAAATAACTATCGCTTGGAAAAACTACTCACTGTTAAAAGTTTGGGAATTTGACTAATCAATTCTTTGGTCTAAAATTGTTTTAATGTTGTTAGAACTGATGTATATAAGCATGATATTGAATATAAAATGCGTTTTTTACTATTTGGAATGAAGCATGTGAGTTTTGTAGCATAATGAGTTATAGAATTGTCTTTTAGTTTCTTGTTGTGTTGTGAATCTCTTGAGTATGTGAAATTAATGTTTCCTTCTTGATAATGTGTTATATGGTATGGTTATTAACTGATAGTTGAATCTTTATTCTTTGAAGTGTTCAAAAAGTGGCAAGTGTCATTTGAGGACGAATGTTGTCCAAGTGGGAGAGATTGTAAGACCCCGAAAATGACTTATGTGAACTAGAGCATAACATGTTGGTCATGATTGTATGAGGTACTAAATAAGTCTATTATATTTTATTGAGGCTGTGTCTAAGAGTTTAGGTTAATTTGAAGTCAAATATCAAGGGATCAACGACTAAGTCACCTATGCACCTCATATTCGGTTCTATGTGTTTATGTTTGATTCATGAGGTTTTAAGGTCTTTAAATGTGTAATTATATCATATATAGGCAGTGTGTCAAGTTTCGTGAAGTATGGAGGTACAACATCCAAGAACGTCCATGACGTTCGAAAGATGTTCCTTGAAATGATCTTGTATGTCTAAGCATGTTTCGTCGAGTTTTACGTGTTCGTTTTAGATGAAATTCACGTGAGAGGTGTTAAAATCGTATACGGTTATGTTTGGGTTGGATAAGTCCGGGCAAACATCCCACAGGACCAACCAAGTGTCCTTAAGGAAGGACCCAAAATAGGTGCCAAGCCTGCCCAAGACAGCCCAAACCACAGAGGCAGTCGACACCCAGTGGGTCTATTGACGCCCCGTTGGTAGGGTTTCTTCGGATGGAAGTTATATATAGTAGAGGAGAGTCCAATGACCAGCCTCATTCCCCAACCATGTACTAGTAGGACGGTCCGTTGGTCAAGGGACGGGCCGTCGTTTGGCAACTGTTGGTGGAGTGACTTCATGCATGCAGTTCCTTGTAAGTCGAGGGGTGAACTTGTAATTTCACCCCACTTTCAAATAGAAGGTTTTTCGGTTCCATAAGGGTATATTAGGTATTTTAAGTGTGTATATAAGTCTTTAACACATTGAAGACTTCATTCTTCTAAATCAAAACCCCAATATCCCTTAGAAATTCCCTAAGACTCCATTGAAGTCCAAAGACAAAAAAGACCTTGGTGTGACGAATTGAGTGGAGATTCTTAATGAAATTGATGAATTAGATTCATTAAGGTATGTATTTTAATTCATTAAACTCCCTTCATCAAGGATCCCAACTCTCAAGAAGTTCTCTAAAATTTTCAAAGTTGAATTGTCCAATTTCGTAATTCTACCATGGGTTGTTGCATCAATTGTTTTAATAAGTTTATTATGGATTAAGTTGTTATTGTAATGATGATTTTGACCTAAATTACCTATTAAACCATGAATTGGATGAACCCTAGTTTTTACTAGGCTATGGGTTACTTGATATTGGCATAATGTTGGTGAATTATGGTGTAGATTTCTAGGGCTATCTAATGATGTAATAATTGTATTCAACTGACATGTAGGTTTTATTAGATTGATTAATTTACATTGAATTGACCTAGTTTAATTGATCATTATATTTTTTATGTTGAATTGATGTTCATGGTCATTGTTAAGGGTCTTATAGTATTGAATTGGATGATTTAGCATCGAATTGAGGTGTTGAGGATGGTGAAGTGGTACTCTGACCTATTTCCTTTATTTTTATGTTGTTTATACTTCAATAATGTTTTTCTTTGTATGGTCCACTTATGGTGGTGGTGTTAAGTGTTTACTTGCAATTGATGTGGCCTTGTCGGTGTTACTTTATGTATCATGGCCGTGTCGGCAATTATTTGAAGTAATATGGTTATTTCTGTAGTTTGATTATGTGAAGAATGAAAATATCAATCTACATGAGAATTCATATTTGTGTTCTTCTATTCCTGTCATCTTAAGTGATCATGTCAGACTATGACTTTGACCTTGTTTATATAGTCTTAGGGTTGAGTCTTGGTTATTCCTACTTGACTATTTGAGTCTATGATGATCATATTGACGATGTTATTATAGTGTATAAGATGAGTTAAAGATGATTATGGTTACTTCTATGTGCTTCTAAAATGACATGTAATGTGTGTTAAGGTGAAGTATGTGGTGTCTTGTCTTTGTTGACTTATGTCCCTTGGTTGATGTATATATGAATACAAATATGTGATTAATCGAATTAGGATGCGAAAATTCTTAATCTTGAATGTATGAATGTCATGTGACCTTAAATGATTTTAAGAGTGTCTTTTGTGTGAAAACCTTGAAACTAGTGGTAAGGTTATGAATGTTGAAGAAGAAAGCTGTAATGGTATCCTTCAAAGTAAAGGAATGATGGACTTTAAGGTTGATTGGTTGGAATAACATCATACCAAAGCTTAAAAAAGTCATAATGAGCTTCTTGTCGCCATCGTAAGGCAACCCTAAAGGACTTCTTTGGTAGGTTAAATGCAATTGGGTTATGAACATGATATGGAACCCGTTTATATGAACTTTAATGTAACTTACTCTATGACAACACAGGCTAGCAACGATTGAGTATGGTAGGGGAAGTAGTTTTAGTCAAAGAATGAGACTAGAATACAAATCATGCCCTTCATATTCCTCTACCATGTGCCTACATGGGATATATTTAAGTTCTACCATTGGCAAGTACAAAAACCTCATTGGAGTAGGATAGAACTCCGGATTCCATGTCTTGCTATCATGGTCTATGTCTGTTATTGCCTATTGTCATCGTTTGGGATACTTACTAGCATTAGAGAGGTTTTATAAAGTTCAGCTGGTGGAATGGACACTATCTAGACATTGCACAATAGGCTTTGAAGGTGTTAGTTAGAGTCCCTAGGTCTTTTCTTAGACTATTACTTGAATGTCCTTTATGTCATGTATGAGTCTCTTATTGAACTAATGAACTAATGAATTACGTTATGAAGTATGTAAATGAATGAGTACCTAATCTAAAGTGAATTAAGGAATCCTTAGCTAAATTTAAAGAGGGCATAAGGATGTTCTCTTTATGTCTTATCTTTGGAAGTCTTGAGGATGAATCTAGCTTGGGAAGTTGGTTGATTATGTGGACATGATCTAAGCCTTAGGTAGTCTTAAGGATTACTTAGATAATCTTGAAGAAGTGAATCATGGACGTTATCTTCTTAATTTACTTATGTAGGGTTTTTGATAGCCTTTGGAAGGAGAATGTCATAGTATCTATATGTTGATACTCTTAGTGAGAATGATTCTATCCTAGGTAGTCTATATGATCTCTTGAGTGTTTGTGTAAGGGATTGTATGGGCGGTCACTTCACAACTTAATCAAGTGATACTTAGAGTAACCATTGGTAGAAGAATCTACATTGATGTTTATGATGTCTTTTAAGTGTGCATGTGACTCATTATAAGTAGTCTTGAGGATCATTTAGGTATTCCTAGAGAGGTTGTATGGGCAGTCTCTCTTGGTGTTACTTAAGTGAGTCTTAGGATAGATTTAAGTGGGATAATTACATACTAGAAGCTGTCTAGGATGATGATAAGCAACTTCATTGTATAGTGAAGGAATTCACTATAACTGTGAGTTGGGCTTACTGTAATGTTTACTCAAAATTATGATTTGTTTAAATGTTTTCTTATGTGTGTCTAAGTCGATAAATGTTGTTCTTATGATTATAATATGAATTTTAAATGAAAAGATGCATATTTCCAATAAATGTCCATTTTTCATGATTTTATGCATTATTTCATACTTAGTACATGTTGTTGTTCTAATCCGTACTTTTATCTATCTCTATAGTTTTGGGTAGGTGAGGAACTTTTCGGAAGTGAATACTTGGACCGTAGCATCGTTCAAGAGAAGTTGAAGTACGTCCTCATTTTACTCGAGGGCATATATGTCTTTTATCTTTTCTATTTGAAGTATTGTAATAGACTAAGTATTTCTATTTTCTTATTAAGTATGGGCTGTTTCCCAAGTATTCTTGTGTCTTAAGATGTTGAGATTGAGACTTAGTATTTCTATGACTTTATATGAAAGAGATTTTAAAGACTATGTTATTTTTTGTTAAAAAAATTTAATTCCGCACTACTTTTCACTATGTTTATGCGATGAATGATATATAAGGGCCTGTATAAGACCTCCGAAAGGTCAAGTACATCAGTCGCAATCCGAGATTGACCCTAACTTCTAGGGTGTTTTTTCAAGATGTGACACCTAGGCAGTCCCAACACAAAGCACATAGAAATATCCATCCACGGACCATTAGGAGTAAGAATAAGAGTATACTTACCTTGGGGCCTGTGTGTGGATTTGGCTTACTTGCATTCTAGACATTGTCCACAAATCCTCTCCACATCAGGTTTCACTTAGGCCAAAAGAACATCTCCTTAAGAATATCAAGCGTTTTTGGTACCCCAAAGTGTCCCATCAAGACACCACTATGATCCTTCTTACAAAAACCACTCTGAATGAGCTCATGGGCACACATGCTCTACCATCTTTGAACAAAAAACCATCAACAAACTTGTATCTATCAACTAGCTTCCCCTTTGTATGATTATCAAAAGTATCTTTGAAGTCGGTATCCATAGAATAGAATCCCTTTATGCTTTCAAGCTCCATCATTCTAGAAACAACGATAATGACCAACACAAACCTTCTTGTATAGAGCATGCTCTACCACATTCTCCTAGCCTTGATTGTAGTTGATCACATATGGAAAGGTTGCAATAAATTCAACCCACATAGCATGTCGCTGGTTAAACTTGGATTTCCCCTTAAGAAACTTCAAGAACTCATGATCGGTCATTATCACAAACTCTTTGTGCCACAAGTAGTGCTGCCTATGAGCCAACACTCGCACAAGTGCATACACTTCTTTTTAATAAGTGGAGTACTTCAGTATAACTCCTTTTAGCGTTTAAATGAAGAAAGCTAATGATATTCCTTCTTGCATCAACACACCACCTGTAGCATCACATTAAATTTCAACGACCTTATCAAAGTTGGGTAGTTGGAGGAAAGGTGCAGAACGCAACATCAATTTGAAGTCTTTAAAAGACTTATACTACACATCACTCCATGCAAAAGGTACATCTTTCATGATCAGTTCAGTCAAAGGAGCAGCAATTGAGCTAAAGCCCTTCACAAATTGCTGATAAAAACTTGCTAACCCATGAAAACTTCTTACTTCGGTTGTACTGATTAGGGTCGGCCAAGTCTTGATGGACTCCACCTTTTCTTCATCGACCTCAATCCCATTTGCACTAACCACAAAACCAAAAAAACACAACTTTTTCAACGTCAAATGTACAGTTTTTGATGTTAGGAAAGAGAGTATGTTGTAGTAGAACATCAAACACTTGTTTCAAATGGGATACATGTGCGTCCATTGTCTTACTATACACATGTATGTCATCAAAATACACCACAATAAACTTTTTGATGAATGCTTTGAGAGAATGGTTCATCAAACGAATGAAAATGCTTGGGGAATTTGTGAATCCAAATGGAATCACAAGCCATTCATACAACCCAAACCTTGTCTTGAAAGCCGTCTTCCACTCATCACCTGATTTCAACAAAATATTATGATACCAACTTTGAAGGTCAATCTTGGAGAAAACAATGGAACCACATAGCTCATCAAGCATATCATGCTGTCAAGAAATGGGATGGGGATACTTCACTATGATTTTATTTACGCCTTTACAATCAATACACATTCTGCAAGTGCCATATTTTTTGGGAACAAGAATTACTTGTATGACACATGGACTTAGGATTTCGTTGATCAACCCCTTCTCAAGAAGTTCTTCCACTTGCCCTGATAACTCTTTTTTTTCCTGCCAGGTTACTTCTATAAGCTGGACGACTGGGAATTGGTGAACCCGGATATAAAATCAATTTGGTTCTCTATTCCCCTCAAGAGTGGTAATCTAGTGGGCATCTAATCTAGAAATAGTTCATCATATCCCTGCAAAAAAGAAGAAATAATACAAGGCAAACTGCTAGAATCTTTGTTAGCATGTAACTAAAGGTTGGTGTTGACAGGGCACACTGGAAAGTCTCCCTCATCCACACCCTTTAAACACTTTCTTGGATTTGCTATCATGCACAACTTTATTCTTATTTTTAGCCAGGTCACTCCCCTCTTTTGAAACGATGGTGGAACCTTTGCCGTCACTTTTTGCCTCCACGGTTTTAATTCATCCCAAAAGTTTCTTCATAACTCGATAGTCCTCACTCACTTGATATGGAGTGAGAGGTGCAGGAACATACTTTTTAACTTCAATCACGAAAATGTATTTGTTGAATCTACCTTGGTGCACACCATCTCTATCAAATTGCCAAGGTCTCCCTAATAATAGGTGACATGCCAACATGGAAACCACATCACAAACCAATTCCTTATTATACTTTCCCACGCTAAACCAAATACTTGTTTGTTTGAGGAATCTCCACTGTCATTAAGCCATTATAGATTATATGGATTGGGATGCTTGTTGGTTTTTACATTCATATGATCTACGAAGGAACTACTCACCACATTGGTGCTACTTCCACTATCAATGATTAAGGAGCACACTTCGTCTTGGATTTTCCACCTAGCATGAAATATATTCTCCCTTTTGTGAAGTTCTTCTTTTGCAAGGGCAACAAAAATTCTTCTCTAAACACATGAAAGATTGGCATTCATGTTCAAGTCTTCATTATCATCTATAAAAGACTTTTCCTACTCCATGAAGCAAGCAAAATTCAACCTCTCATCCAACATTTCTTCTTCATCCCTAGAAGAAACTTCCTCTCCTTCACCCCTATCTCTCTCTCCCTCATTTTTTTTCTCCTTCATCTACATCTTCAGTCGTATATCCTTCATGAATAGCAACAATTGTTCTTCTATGGACATTCACTAGTAACACGTCCCCTTCCTTCGCATCTAAAGTATTGAATTTTAGAGGGTCGAGGATATATAGCTTTAACATAGATACATCCATGTGGTTTCTCACTTGCGTTGGATCTGTAATCAAGCTTGACTTGGTTAGCTTTACCTCCACCTTTAGCTTTTTCGATTGATGTCGTCCTCCAATTATCGCGACCTTTGCTCCATGTTGAAGTTAAATATCTTTTGGCCTTGTATGAATTTTCTTCTTACAAATGTGCTTCTACCTTTGAGGCGTGGTGGAAAGACGCTTCAAGAGTATCATAGTTTTTATGCTTCAAGTGCTTCAGGATATCATATCTCAAGTTCTCCACTGATTTTATTATAGTACATTCCATAATCTCTTCCATTTAAGACTTCATCCGGAAGTTCTCAAACTCATCATAATATCTTTCCACACTTTTGGTACCTTGCCTGAACACGTAGACCTTCTTGAGCACCACTTAGTTGTAGTTTGGAGTCATGTATCTCAACTCCATAAGTGTTGTCAACTCTTGCCAAGTGGTAAACTCATAGTTATGATGACTCTCTTTTTCCATCCTCTTGGACACCCACCAAATTATTGCATACCCCTCAAATAGCGTGAGAGCATACTTCGCTTTGAAACATGCCGAGATATTATTTGTGAGAAAGATCCTCTCACTTTGAATCATTACAAGAACTCATCGGTGTCACTACTCTCTTTAAACCTTCTAAGTGTGACCTTGATAGTGTTCAAACCCCTATTTTGATCATTCATCTCCCTAAACATATTTCTTTTATTTCCCATCCTATCTCCTCTATATCTTATTTTATTTCCTCTATATCCTATCCTATCTCCCCTATTCCCATGTTCTTGATCTCTCCTGCCTTGGTCCCACCCCAAGTCCTGAGGTCTTACTCCTTCCCTTTGTACTCCGTTTCCATCCCTACCACCATGATCTCATAACTCATCATTATTGAATTCCTCATAAATCTCATCATAGAGAGGATTTTGTTATTGATAGTGTTGGTAGGGCATTTTTTGTTCATTTTGTTGATGTGATGGGTAGGTTTCATAAAAAGATGTATTTGAATCATTTCAAAATGGAACTTTGTATTGGACTTGGTTCGCCACAAAAGGAACATTCTCTTGTGGTGGATGATAGGGCTGTTGATTTGGATGTGGTGTAGGCTGTCTTTGGTGGTTTGGAGGGTTGGGAGTTTGTAGAGTGGGGCGTTGGTAGTTCACGGTATGACTTTGTTGAGGAGAACGTGGATTATAAGCTTGTTCAGGAGTAAGGGTGGTAGAATGCACCGATGTCCTCCTTGTCTCCTCATATTCGGGTTGAATTGCTTTCCTTCTATTCTCATTTTATATCCATACCAACCTTTTCTCCATACCTCGCATCCTTCCATTCATTTCTGCTATTTGCTTAGAGGTGTTGGCAAGAACCTCGATAGTCGAGCTCTCCCCAATTGGACTTGTATTAGATATGATACCTATAAAACTCAACAAACAAGGTTAGTAGATAAAGCCTCACATCACTCATATGTAATTCTCAACTAACCTTCTATGGCATCGTCTTAAAATTTATAGTGCTGTAGCACCGTTCAATCAACTCGAGATCACCAATCCTTTGTGATGGAATGAATTCTCGTGAATCTTGAAAGAAGGGTGACCCAGAAAAAATAATGGACTTGAATCAAGAAGTTTATCAACAAAACAAGATGAGAAAAGTAGAATAAAGAAGTACCAAAAGATTCGGACTTAAAACAAACCAAGTAAGAAAAGTAGAAAAAATATTGCTTGTTACTTAATTTGAATAATCAAAGAAATTATTTGATTCTTAAACACGAGTTAACAAGTAATCAAAAGGTGTTAATTAATTGTTAAGTAGTTGAAAAATAGAATAAATATGAGTTTAGAAGAAAAAGAAGTGAATCAGGACATTAGAAAAATTTTAAGCCTAAAAAAAAATTAATCACTTGTAAGATCGTGATTGGATGGTTTGATGGCTAAAAATAGTTAACAAGTAATGAAAGATATTATTAATTTTTAATTTGTTGAGGAATTAAAGGGAAAAATGATGGAAAAAAGAATCACGAAGTTTGGAAACTTAGAAAAATTATTAGGTAAAAAAAACCTCCTATATTTAGAATATTTTTGGGCTTTCACGGGAAAACCTACAATTTTCAGCCTGTGAAAGTGAGCCCACGCGCTGACTAGGCATCAAGGCCTCTGAAAGTGAGCCCATGCGCTGACTAGGCATCAACGCCTCTGAAAGTGAGCCCACGCGCTGACTAGGCATCAAGGCCTTGTAGGCACTGGCAGATTCTATGTTGTCCGCTGACTGGTGTCCTCTGGCTGCTGACACAGCAGTTAATGGTTGACTTTGACCATAGACTGCGTACTTGTAAGTCCACGTGGAAAATATTTGTTTATTCAGATTTTGATTTTTTTTATTTAAGATTTCGAATTTTATTTTTCAAAATTCCACTAAAGGAACTCAATATCACACCTTTAACAAACTTTGACATGAAAAGTATTATCAAATGTACTTTCTTCTTATTTATGAACAAATTGAAGACACCAAGAACACACACTAAACCCCAATACGCTCAAATCCACTCAAAATTGGCTCAATCTTTAGGATTTCTTCCCTTAAACTAATATAACAAAACCAACTAATTATTAACCTCCAATTTTCTCTTTCTATCAAAAGACCCACTTTCAAAATTTGAAAAGCCTGAAACTCGTCAATGGTAATTTAACTTCTACAGCTCCAAGTTGAACAAAATTTGAATCCTAGACTCAAAAAACACTAAGGACCAAGGATCTAGTTTCAAAAACAACAAATGAAAACAAAAAAAAGTTCAGTTTTTTTTGGACGATTTTGGACTTTGTTTTGCAACCCTAGACTAGATTTATAAGTACAAATATGAACCTAGGCTGTAATACCAAATGGTAAAGATCAAACAAGGAAAAACCCAAAGAAATGAACGATAAGTGGATTAATACTCAAGTCATTGAAATTATTGCAACAAGAGGCTAAAACCCTCACCTTCCAATTGACTTCAACTACCTAAATTTAACCCAAGGAGGAATAATCAAATGAAACGAAGAATCACAAAGGGGTACCATTTTGATTAATCAAACTCAAGTAGTTGACTAGCAATCCCAAGATTAACCCTAATTACTCACTAAGAATATACTACAATTTGGGAGTTCTTGCAAAATGATAAAAGACTATAAGAAGAAAATAAAGAAGACACTTTTTTGACTATTTTGACCTTAATGAAGTAAGGGCCTTGCCTTCTTTTGTGAATTCTTTAATTCGTGAAATGGCCATTTGCAAACATGGCCTCTTTCTTTCTACCTTCTCAATTTGATGTAATGTAAACATATTGTATTTCCGTCTGTGGAGACATTCAATCTCCTCTAATGCTTCACTTTTCATGAATATTTCTTGTAGGCCTTGGAGATCCATGTGAATGATCTTGAGGGATATATTCCACTCATGTTAGTGTCATCTATGATGCCCATGTTATCATGAAATTACATCTAGACGAGCTATCAAGGCAAATGATGTATACCCATTATTCCACTTCTCAAAAATTATTGTGGTGTATTAAAATGATGTGATGTGTAGGTTTCATGAAAATATACATCTGAATTATTTCGAAATGGAGTTTGGTATTGGACTTGGTCGACCACAAAAGGAAGATTCTGTTGTGGTGGGTGATAGGGTTGTGTATTTGAATGTGGTGTAGGTTTTCTAAGGAGGTTTGGAGGGTTGGGTGTTTTGAAATTGGGACGTTGGTAGTTCTGGGTACGACTTTGTGGAGGAGAACATAGATTATGAGCTTTTTCAAGAGTAAGGGTGGTGGAATGCACCGATATCCTCCTTATCTCCTCATATTCGGGTTGAATTACTTTCCTTCTATTCTCATTTTCTACCCGTACCAACCTTTCCTCCATACCTCCCATCCTTCAATTCATTTCAGCTATTTGCTTAGAGATGTTGGCGAGAACCTCCATCATGTTACGCAAGATCTCCTAATAGGACTTGTATTATACACGATATCTACAAAACTCAACAAAGAGGTTAGTAGCAAAAGCCTCACGTCACTCGTATGTAACACTCAACTCACCTTTTATGGCGTCGTCACAAAATTGATAGTGAACTAGCTTAGTTCAATCAAGTGGAGATCACCTATCCTTTGTGATGGAATGGATTCTTGTAAATCTTGAAAGAGGGACGACCCGAAAAAAAACTAACAGACTTGAATCAAGAAGGTTATCAACGAATTATTATGAGGAAAGTAGAACAAAGAAGTACCAAATGATTCGGACTCAAAATAAACAATATAACAAAAGTAGATAGACACTACTTGTTATTTAATTTGAAGAATCAATGAAATGATTTGATGATTAAAAACTAGTTAACAAGTAATAAGTTATGTTAATTAATTGTTACATAGTTGAAAAATTGACGAAAAATGAGTTTAGAAGAAGAAGAAGAAGTGAATTTGGACAGTTAGAAAAGTTTCAAGCCTCAAAAAAGTTCTCACTTTTAAGATGTTGATTGGATGATATGATAATTAAAACTAGTTAGTATGTAATTAAACATGTTAATTAATTTTTTATTATTTGAGGAATTGAAGGGAAACATCATAGAAAAATATTCACGAAGTGTAGACACTTAGAAAAATTTCAAGGTTCAATAAACTTCCCATACTTTGGGGCTTTCAAGGGAAACTCTGCAATTTCAGCCTTTGAAACTGAGCCCCACGCGCTGACTAGGCATCTAGGCCTTGTTGACGCTAGCAGATTCTATTATGTCCGTTTACTGGCGCCTTGAAGCTGCTGACTAAGCGGCCAATGGTTGACTTTAACCATTGACTGCTGACATGTTAGCCACGTGGATTTTTTTTTTTGAAATTTTGATTTTATTTTTCAGATTTCAGTTTTTTCTTTTCAAAATTCCAATAATGGACTTAAAAAAAATACATTTGACCAATCTTGAATTGAAATGATGGATCAAATGTTCTTTCTTCTTTCTTCTTCTTCAAGAACAACTTGAAGACACCAACAATACAGACTAAAACCCAATACACTCAAATCAACTCTAAATTGGCTCAAAATTTAGGATTTCTTCCCTTCAACTAACAGAGCAAAGCCCAGTAATTATTTACCTCCAATTTCTCCTCTATCAAAAGACCACTTTCAAAATTTGAAAAGCTTGACACTCTTCAATGGTAACTTCACTTCTACGACTCCAAACTGAACAAAATTTGAAGCCTAGACTCAAAAAGCACTAGGGAACAAGGATCTAGTGTAAAAAACAACAAACAAAACAAAAAAAATTCAAATTTTTTTGGAGGATTTTGGACTTTTTTTTTTGTTTTTTCAAGCAAGACTAGATTTATAAGAACAAATCTAAATCTAGGCTCTGATACCAAATGATAAAAATAAACAAATAAAGCACAAAGAAATAAGAATATTTTGATTAGTACTCAAGTTATTGAAATTATGGGCAACAAGGGACTAAAAACCTCCCTCCCAGTTGACTTCAGCAAGCTAAATTTAACCCAAGAAAGAATAATTAAATCAAACCAAGAATCACAAAGGGGTAACACTTTGATTAATCAAACTCAAGATGTTAACAAGCAATCCCAAGATTCACCCTAATTAGTCACTAATTATTCACTAAGAAGATACTACAATTTTGAGAATCAATATTAAACATACTCTAAGTCTCGCGAAATGATAAAAGAGCTAATATTTATTGTAAGGAAATAAAGAAGCACTTCTCTGTCAATTTTCCCTTAATGAAGTAAGGGCCTTTTTTGGTTGCCTTTATTTGTGAATTCTTGAATTCATGAAATGGCCATTTACATACATGGCCTCTTTCCTTCTTCCTTCTCAATTTGATGTAATGTAAACACATTGTATGTCATTCTTTCGTGACCTTCATCTCCTCTAATGCTACCCTATTCATGAAAATTGCTTGTAGGTCTTGGAGATCCTTTGCTTGACAACGTGTTAATGGTATTGAGGGGTACATGCCACTAATGTTAGTGTCATCCATGGTGCCCATGTTATCATATCCTTTATCTTAAATTGACACATCAATATGGCAACCTAGACATATTCATTTATGTCAAGTAAGACCTTCATCATATAGTCATTAAGACAACCATAGTGCATATAAGAACAAAACCACATCACATTGATCCATTAGGAATCTTACCATGCACATCATCATAACAAGTAGATAAATACTACAAAGTCATGCATAAGGATCATAACATAGTCACATTCATTAGAACACCTTCCTAGGATTTCCTCAAAAGCCACTTGTGTAATGCATAGGTGAATTCCCATACTCCCACCTACACTAAGCAACTACCCTAGGTTATCCTAGTTAGGGTCCTTACTTTACCTCCACACTAAGACCATGGGTGCTACATGGAATTTGTTGTTGTGAATCCTTACACCAAGGGAAGGTGCTCTACTTAGACTAAGTAGAACATTAAAACATGCTAGCATACTAAGTGAAATCACTTGCTAGATCCTTTGTGGAAAGCATTGTTATGGAATATGGAGGTATATGTGGAAACCCTCTTTATGCCAAAGGGGTAGTGTAGTTATCCACTATGAAAACATCACTCTATGCCCTTTGGGATATGAAACTAATGTCACATCTGGGGAGCACCCCCAAGACGTAACAGGCGTCATTGTTCTCTTTGAGGGCTAACACTAATCTCTTAGCTTACATCATTACATTTATAAGTAACAAATGCGGAAAATTTAAAACTTTTCTTTACTTCAACATTGAGGTTTACATAGAACTCTACATACACCTGATAGATATATATTGAGTATATATTGACCCTTCATATAAGAAGATTAATTAGTCTTCTACTTTTATTGAACATAGATATATAAAATATCACAGTCTGAAATGGGTGTCTCATCTCATAACTATCTAATATGGGTATTAACAATTTGGGCCTAGCCCATATATCAATACAATAAGACCACATATAGGTCGTGTAATGTTAATACTTTAAAGGAAAGGAAAGAACATAAAAGTCTTAAAAAACTAAAACAACTCCATAAACTTGATAGTTGCAATGCCCTCGAAATGTGAGGGTCTACCCAACTTGGATGATTGAGAATTTAAAGTCTTATTCGAAGTTATCTCAAAGACCTTCAACCACCGGAACCTAAAATGTTGGGGAAAAGGAAGAAATGGGGTTAGTGCACCACTTGTACTAACTATGAGACCATATGTACACATATCATGAAAACATGCTAAAAAGGGACATTTCATTAAAACATGCTTATTTACCTTTTAGAAAGGCTTATGCACATTCAAGAAGACCATACCAATCAATAAGACATATTATTAAGTCTAAAGCATGTACATCACAATACCAACAATGTTATGTCTAGTCAAGTCGTCATGCATATCACATGATCGGACACATAGTCAAAGCATCTCGTTCATCAAGTTATAATAGTAACAAGCATGAATAAGAGTTCATTATGATATAACTGAAGCAAGACAATTACCCTAGAAACCCTATTAAGTCAACAAATGCAATCACCAAGCAAAGCCCCATAACCTTAATCAAGTAACCCAACAAGAATCATGACCAACTTCCAACTTCTCATAGCATATCATTAATAACACATACCATAATACTTTAACAATGAAGACCAACACCTATTCATAAGTGAAACTAATCATCATATAGTATAAACAATGTGCAAGATCATTATATACATATCATGTACCATTATAAGAATTTACATACATGAGAACATACTCCTAAGACTTCCATCAAGTCTAGCTAGTGCAATGTTTAGGTAGAGTCCCATACCCCAACCTAGAGTAACCTAAACCCCTTAGATTATCCTAGTTAGAGTTCATTCTTTTAATTCTTTTTTCCTTTTGGGACAATCTTGACTTAATAATTATAGACCACATGAGCTAATGTGAAATCTGATGTCATGGAACCCTACACCGAATGAAGGTGGACTACATGCTAAGGTAGTACCAAGACATGAAATATAGCAACTACATGGATCCACTAGCTAGTATTCCTATGGGGGCAACATAGTTAAGGAAATAGGAGATATAGTTGGGACTCGCTTTATTCTACATGCATTATAATCTGCAATATCAAGAGTACATTAGTGATCCTACATTCCCTATGTGGGAAAGGACACTCCTCACTCTAGTTCACTTGATGCTAATTACAGTCCCTTTTGAAATGTATTTAATGTCTTTATTAATCATCATAATTTAATGTAGGTAATAGGTTCTAACTCTTGTATAATCATCATCATCATCATTATAGCTCAAATACAATTTCATGAGTATAGTTCTTTCATTACAATTCATATAAGTGAGGTTAGCACATTTACATATCACTTCATAATAAGGCACATTGGCATATCATTACCATCCTTATAACAATTACATATTATCCAACACCTCACAAACCATAGTCAAGACATTTCAATTCAATATCATACCAAACCATATCAATCTTAATACAAGCCATACTCAAATACAATATCATAA
Source organism: Solanum pennellii (assembly GCF_001406875.1). NCBI lineage: Eukaryota > Viridiplantae > Streptophyta > Magnoliopsida > Solanales > Solanaceae > Solanum > Solanum pennellii. The sequence goes on from NC_028637.1 coordinate 61,508,956, forward strand.
CTCAATCATAATTAACCATAATTTGAAGTGGAGAAAAAGGATCACAACACTTACTAAGTCTCCTTCATAATTCATCATCAAGGTCTTACCATCAACCCTTAAAATCAACCCGTTAAGGGTGTAGTATCATCATATAACCATAACAAACATAATACAAGGCTAAATGAACTACTTCATTACAATCCATTACCAGTCGTAGCTTAAGATAAGAAACTTTGATCAAAGTCATAATCTAGATCAATTACTCAAGAACTAGTATAATAGGACAATAATTCATCCTAATATATTTAAAATTTATACAATAATATCAATTACTAGTAATTCAACCAATAACAAATTAAATTGAACCAACATAACACATTTCATATCAAGATCAGAACCTTCGGTTAATTGAATAAGTCATCTTTTACAAACTAGACAAATTCATAAAGCCATAAAATAATTATGTTATAATAAATGTTAATCTATTCATCATATCAAATAAATCATAAACAATGTAATTCATAAGATCAATTTTCAGATTTGGAAAAGACCTACATGAAACTCAACTTTTGAAATCAATTTGATGAAACCCTTTGAGGAAGTGGTCTCAAAGGCTAAAGGAACCCCATACCTTACTAATTAATGAAGGTTGATGGAGAAATTCGACCCTTTGCATCCCTTTAACCCACCCCTAGCTTGGTCTTCAATGAGGCTCTTCAACTAGAGAGACAAAGAAGAGAGAAGGAAGAGAGTTTTAAGTTTGGGAATTATAAGAGCTTAGGTTAGTCTAATTAGCTTAGGGGCTTTATATAGGTTGTTAATTAACTTAATTAAACCTCCCCTAACCATTAATTAACCTCATAACAAAGACAACTAATTAATTGACTTCAATAAAAACGTGCAGCAAAACAGACCCCTCACAGGTGTCACCAGGATTGACGAATAAGTGTCCATCGACGGGCACTGTACACCACCGTGATGCACATCCATCAATGAGTTCAGAGATTATGAAAAAAAATCATTGCACAAATTTTTGTAAGTATAAATCTACAGAGTTAATCGACGCCCCGTCGATTGGACCATGAGCTGTCTTTGGCATCCGTTGATGACAATGTCTATTGACAACTTTTAGTCAGTTTCGCGAGGTTTCTCTTCAAAGGGCCATAGTTTGTCCTTGGGGAGTGGAACTCATATGTTTCGACTATGAACTAACTCTATTAAATTTTAGGCACCCTTCCACCAATTTTTATCTTTTTCCGACTCCTAAATGCTAGTCAAATAGCCTAAGGCATACTAACACCTCATTGAAATAGTTTCCGGACGTCATGGATGTTCTTGGATATTTTCGTTTCTAGACTTCCTAAATTCCTTATATTCATTAAAATAGACATTAAAATTGTGTCTAAACGTTTTGACACTTATGTAAGGCTCTAGAAAACCTCTTAGATTTTGTAAGTGTTACAACTAACCACCTCGTGATGACTATGGTGACCTACCTTCCTCAAATGGGAAGGGAAAACCCTCAACTTCCAGTTCACTCGGCGCTAAGCAAAGTTCCGTTTTTGTTAAAAAGCCTTTATTAACTTAATGTTATAAAATTAGGCTTAGGAGAGTTAACTCCTTATATGCTTAGCTCATAGGTCATATATGAGTTTTCATCAACCAATATCATGTCGGAAACCCTCTCACATGGACATAGCATATCTAAGCACCTATGTAGTTAGGGTACACTTGATCACACCTTTCAAGGCCCCTCCAATGAATAGATTTTCATACATGTATGTGTGTGTACTTATATGTTAGCACACCTGTCACATAACACATTAATGTCACACATGTTCATATATCAATGTGTAAGTCTATAGGTATAACTATATGATCAATCCTTTCATATAAAAACACCAAGGCGCTAATCCACATTGATATTTCATCATATCATTTGCTTAACATCATAGCATATAAGTCATATTCATAACATGCTAATACATTCCTATGCATGTACTTAGAAGATCAACCTAGGAACAGTCCTATCAAGGTACACATGTGCAATGCATAGAGAAGGTCCCACACCCTTACCCATACTAGTACACCTATCAAGTCATACTAGTGAATGATACATCACACAACATCATGGAATTAATAGCCAGCATAAGACACATTTTTTCAAGATTTAAAACATCCTTACAATAAGCTCTAGTCATTATGCACCTATATTAACTTTACTTCACATATAAAATTATAGCATATCTATATACATGCTCATAACATTATCCATACAACCTAGATCATAGCTAAAAAAGGAAACTAGCCATAGGCTTAACATAGGGTGATTATCACCAACACAAATTCATAGTATAACTTCCTTTAAGGACATACTTGCATCACATACATATTTTTTATAATGTAAATGCCGCCACCATAAGTGGACCATACCATACAATGCTATACAAGGCTTCATAAACTATAAATAATATAAGAAAATAAAAGAGATAGGAATTCATACTAATTTGTCATCCTTTGATCTTCATTGATAAATATTCCTTTTTAATCAACAATTAATATAAAGGGCAGAAACTAAATGCGCTTTAATCGTAAAATAAACCATGCACAAGCCACTACAAGACCATGCTACAAACTAGTACAATACATCACCAATATACTAGAGAGTAGAAGGACACAGATCACTTACTAGTTTACTTGCTTGGATCATAATAATAAACATTATTTATATATGAACAATACCAACCTAGGGCAGTATCTAAAGACATAATAATCAAGTCTAAATCATGCTTCACCTACCATAGTACTTAGTTCACATCATGTACATATCATTGTAAATTTATAGGCTAACAGAATGTAAATCAATCCTTACCAACACTGCTTTATTTTTATCATTATGGACTCATACCAACAATTTATCAATAACATACAAGTGAGGCAGTACATACAATTATCCCTACACAATAGAATCCCACATTCATGCATTATAGTTTCAATGTTACAGTGAATGACATGTATTAACAAAATAAAGGAAGTGGAGATCAAGTCTTCAATAATCAATCCACATTTATCCTGTATCACATAATTCATCATAACATAAATGTAGGAAGTACGCATAAGCAATTCGACATGCTAGAATCATATTTCGATCAACATTGATTCAAGAACACAAAGCCCATGCTTAGGCTAAAACAATATTTTGAAGAAAGCATGGGTTCATCATGCAATTGGATTAAATTTCATGTTAGAATAAATACATTATCATCAATTCATCATGAGAAAGACTTTGAAAAGTTTTGAGAAAGAATCCGTGTCTAGATTGAAGAAGAAGAGATTTGATCATGAACTTGCATTGAAAACATTAAAGGGAACTCTCTAGATGGAAGATTAACTAGAGATGAAGGATCACCATACCTTTATGGAGAAGAAAACCTCTAAAAATTGATGAAGAAACCATGTAAATCCAAGCTCCAAGTTGTTCTAGGCTTCACGTTCAGTAGAGGTTCTGGAAGGAGTTTTGTTTGGGAGGGAAGTCTAATTTTTTTTTGGATTGAACTAGGAATTGGGATATCACATTTTTTATCACTTAAATACACCCAAAAATAACCAAAAAAATGAACTAGTGTCAGGTTAGCACGTGGGGTGAATTTCCTATTCACCCCATAATTAAAACAGCGTGCATTGCAGTTGTTGCAGCCTGCATCCACGGCCACAAACGACGCCCAATAGGTAAATCGATGGGCTGTATTGCAGGCCGTCATTTAGATCCGAGGCTTGAAAACTGCCTTGAGCCTTCACCAGGCTAAGTTTCCATCGACGGGGCATTAGTGGACTTAGGCGGCGTCCTTTTGATTGACACTTCGAAGGCAGTGTCTCAACAACCTTTGGGTCCTCCTTGAGGGCCTCTTGCAGGGCCCTTGGGGAGTCGTACCCGGAAATTTTCAACCTAAATATATACCTTAACATGTCAAGGTCCTTCCACATCAGTATATCCCAAGACAAATACTCGCAACACGTCCAAACATGCTAGGCACACTCAAGATACACACATGCACATCTCAAGGGCTAACTTTCGAGCGTCTTGGACATTCTTGGACGTTTGACCTCTAAGCTTCATGAAACTCTACATACTTCCTATAAACATGATTATTACTCATATAAGGACTCATAAGTCAATGAAATACATATAAGCACATGAAAATATCTAGGGCCTCTTGGTGACTAGTAGTCAAACGTCTTGGTCGTCCCTTGAAATTTGCCTTCCAAATGACTTCAAATCACTCATGCATACTTTAAACACTTAAAATAACATGTTAACAAGCTTATAGGAACAAATAAGGCTTGTAGAGACCCTAACTCATTTTTGGGGGTCTTACAATATCCCCCACTTGGGACCATTCGTCCTTGAATGACACTTAGAACACTTTAATCACAACAAGGACTTCAATGAATCATAGAACAAATTACATCATTCATAACATCACTATATAAAAGTTAATTCACCCAACATACAAGGAAAAAAATTCGAACCATTTAGCACTTAATGCAACACAAGAAAACAAAACCTTTATTTACTCACTCTTTAATGCGTCAAACACATAGGCTTTTATCATGTTCATAGGAGGAACATTCTTCTCCTAATCATAACATAGTCATTAGAATTCATTTTATTAAGATCTCATAATTTAAGATCACATGTAAGAAGATTCCAACAACACTCAAGAGAGTAATTTGGCACTCATACTTCAATGCACATACACTTGAGTATTTGAATCAACAACAATCTTTATTAGTTAGACCCAGCGCCATGAGGGTCATACTGAACCATACCATGCTTAGTTGTGTCAATGGAGGAATGTCCTTCTCCTCAACACACTTACATGTCTCATGAGTCCTTACTCAAACAAGGCACAAAAGTCAACTTTACTTTAAAATGAGAATTTCTCAACTTTTAACAAAAGCATGCTCCTAATTTTTCTTCCTAATGAAGCCAAAATGGTAAATCATACCACACAAATAACAACAATAAGAAGCCATTTCACAAAGTTTCCATTCTTAGCATGAAACAAACTTTTATAATCATGCATCAGTTAGATAAAATCTTATAATTTATAGGAACACACAAGGAAAATAACTAAACATGCCTTCATTTTCCAAGAGTGAGCCTACAATCGTGCTTTCCAAATCATAAAAGTCACACAATTTTAAAGAGACTAATCATTTTTCTTTTTAAGGAGTCTCAATTTCTCATTATAAGTCTAAATATTACTAATTAAGAGTGTGTTCAAATATTCTTCTTACCTTATATCATGAAGTTAAATGCACAACTAACATATCAAGATGCACAATCAACATAAGAAAACATTAAGTTAGTCAAAAATACTTTTAATTGAAAATTTAGAATCTTCATAACATGCATAACATACTGTCAACTAAGACATTGAAACCATATGGAGAATATGCAACTCATACCTTCATGCAAGACTCCTATTATAAACAAGCTAGTAGAAACTCATTAGTCTCAAATTCAAATAATCATAGAAGGAAAATATAGAAATATCGACAACCTTATTAATCACCTCACTATCCCCACCTTAGGGTAGACCCAACTAAGAGCAATACTCAACTATCATCATTCCTCTAGGCCTAACACCCAAAGAAATTCCATTACATTCAAGACATATCATACTACCCAACCACATAAGGTATCAACTATAGCATGAACATTAGAGGTCACAAAACATTAGGGGAACAATAGAGGAGACTTAGACATAAGGCCTTTTTCTTTTCTTTCTACTTTACAGTTTGGTAACTTCTAGGTCAGTCAAACCCATATCATTACTCTACCAAGACAAATATACTTCCTTTACTTCTAGGACCAAACCAACACAAAAGACTCCAATCCATGCAAAATTATCATGAAGGTTCACACATATTAACAAAGGCAACACATATATATTTAGTCAACATGCACAATTTGCTATTTACCACATTCTTCAAAGCATTTCAAGTATGAACCATATCATAAGACTATCATCATGCAAAGTCATACAGTAGCTTGTCAATCAAAAACAAGACTCATTTTAACTATATTACTTCTAACATTCTTTAACCATGTCATGACCTACATTTTTCAACATAACATGCTATTTCACATAAAGCTCATATATATCCACAATGTACATCATATCAACATATCCTATCATTTCTCATATTTCACATACATAGCCATAATTGGCATCACAAAACCAAGGCATTTCAAATTTACCTTCACATACTCATCAAACCATAAAGCCAACATAAGCATCAAAACTCACCTTTTCTCCATCAAGCATAGAGATACCATCTCATCAAAGCAATCACATCTAAAAGAATACCGGACAAGAAAACATAGAGAGTAATCTTACACAGTTATGTTCAATGGCATGACACGAGAATGATGAATAAGGGAAACTCTATCTTCCTATAGCCTCTCACTCATAGATGTGTTGTGACTCACCACCGATGATAGAGACTCTACTAAACGTGGAAATATGAGACTTTCGGAACCTAAACCTACTTTCAAAAATCTCATGCCCTGATACCATATTTGTCATGAACGGTGAGAACCCCCTAGAAGTAACATGGCGTACTTGACCTTTCGGAGGTATTATTCAAGCCCATAATTATCATTCATCGAATATTCATATGTAAATTAACAGAAAATTTAAAACTTTTCATAGCATATAATATGCTAGAAACTTCACTTCATATATATAAAATATCATAAGTACATATTTAGACTCTACTCTCTTTTAAAATCCTAGACTCAATAAGGCTTGAAGATGATGTATTGGTGAGTCCTCATCGATTCGAGGACACTATGCATACGTCCCTTATGTAAAAGTCTTTATTTTATTGTCTTGTACGGGGTTAGACCCAAGTGTTCTAAACTCCAAAGTTAAGATGGTTCAATAAGATTAATGTGAAGGTTCAATGTTTTAAATGAACGTCTTCCGCTTCCGTATTGTTTATGAAAGAGTTCTTCGTGTGTTAAGAAAGTTTTAAATTTTTATTCATTTAAGAATGTTTATAATGTAATGAATGATACAAGAGGTTTAGATGAGACTCCGTGAAGTATCATTTTCCGTGTGACGACACAAGGATACTCTAACTTCTAGGGTGTACTTGCGGGTTTGTGACAGCGAGGAATTTAAAGAGGCTTTCCTAGATAGGTTCTTTCCCCTAAAATGGAAGGAGAAAAAGATGGTTGAATTCATGAACCTTCGTCAAGGGGGAATGAGTGTGCAAGAGTACTCTCTTAAATTCACCCAACTCTCTAAGTATACCCCAACCTTGGTGGCCAACCCTAGGGCTAGGATGAACAAATTTCTTATGGGAGTGTCTAGCTTGGTGCAGAAAGAGTGTTGTATGCTTATTAATGACATGGATATCTCTAGGCTCATGGTTTATGCAAAACAAATTGAGGAGTCCAAAATAAGGGAGATAAGGCAATAGGGTAAGAGGCCTAGGTCGGATGATTCTAGTCACCAAAAGCCTAAGGAGTGGTACCATCACCAAGATTCTTCCATGGGAAACAACGATAGGGATCCGAATCAAGATTCCCAAGATGGTGGCCATTCTTTTGAGAGGACTAGGTTCCCTACTTATGGGAAGAAACATTTGGGTAGATGTCTTGCCGGAACGGATAGTTATTTTTCATGTGTTAATAAGGGCCACAAGATGAGGGACTGCCCTAACATCGAAGAAAGAGGGAAAGAGGTCAATCAAGCTTCCCTAGATCCTAATGCTCCAAAGAAGAACCCTTCCTATGGGATGGGAGCTAGGAAGATAAATAATCCGGAGTTGATAGTCCCAGTAAGTCTTAAATCTTTATGATAGTTGTTTTTATGATATTAAATGAGTTTATATGGTTTTATAGTTCATTCGATCATGTCATCTTGATGAATTGCTCAAATACTGAAATGTTCAAAATTTTAAGGATGTTGGCAGTTAATATAGTGAATGCTCACTGTAGGAATTATCATTTTTGAAATAAAAATTGCTTTGTCATGAATTGAAGTTTCAATGTGTGTAAAAATGTTGTATGTGAGAATGTTTAATGTTTGAGAAGGTAGTTCCTTCATAACAGTAGGTTAAGGGTGAATTTTGAAAATTTTGAAGTTGGCAAGATTTGTGTATGTTTCTAAGTGTTTGAAAATGTGAAATGATGCTCCTTGATAGTTGATGTTTTGATTTTGATTTTGTTGATCATGATTGTAATGTGTTATATGATTCTAAGTGAGTCCTTGTTGTTCTTGAAGTTTAAGTGTGATTCGAGGACGAATGTTATTTTAAGTGGGAAAGAATGTAACGCTACAAAATGAACTAAGGTGAACTAGAGGCTCGTGAGTGTTTCTTGAGTTAATTTTGTTTTAAAATGAGTAACTGTAGAGTTATTAGGCATTGTGTGAAGTTTGGTTAGTTTTGGAGGTCAAATGTCCAAGAACGTCCGGGACGTTCGGAAGGTTTGCCTTAGAAAGTTCTTGTGTGTGTTCATGTGTTTGAGTGAGTTGTATGTGTTCGTTTTAATCGAAATTGATGTGGGATGTTCCTATGACTTAGACGACTTAATTTATGGGTTCAAAGTCCGGGTACGAATCCATTTAGGACCCAGGAGGGGCCCTAGAAGAGGACCCCACTTCTTGGCAAGAAACATCCAAAAGCAGTGACAAATCGACGAGCCCATCCACGGCCATTCGACCAGGCGATGGACCGTCAATCTTGTCCATACTTTGGGCATAAAAGCCTGCAAGTTTAGTAGTTGCAGTCGCAACCAACAATACCCCATCGACAGGGCGTTGGTTGACAAACGGCCAATCATTTGTGGGTCGTGAATACTGCCTCCAAAGCTGTTAAGTGGCTGCCTTGGCTTGGGGTATTTGGTAAATTCACCCCAAGTCTTTTAATAGACCTTGGGAATTTATTTTTGGTTTATTCAGATATATTAAAGTATTTCAAACACTAAGACCTAATTTTAGACTTTACTTCCTAAAACCAAAAAACCCCCTCCATTAGAATTCTCTCTAAGGTTTTTTTGGAAGATAGAAGTCAAGAAGAACTTGGAGGGCTAGTAGGGACGTGTATCTTCAAAAAAAATTAGTGTTATTACTTCTCTTTGAGGTATGGTATGCATCCTTCAACCCTCTTCCATTCAAGGGGTCATTTTAAAATGATTTCAAAAAAAGGTTTTCAATCCCTATTTCATTCTATCTTTGATTTTAAGCATGAATCTTCTTGTAAAAGTGTTCTAATGATTTATATGTGTTTAATCCAGTATGAATTTATTATTTTAATGTTAAAATGAACTCATCTTTATGCATATTGCAAACTTTTAGTATAAATGAGCATGTTTGGGTAAGGTATGAGATTTTGTTTTCTTATGCTGTTATTTTGCATTAGCTACTTCCCTGAGGGTCTTAGTATGATGAAATATTGAGAAATTAGTTATAAGTGGTTATGGTTTGATTATATGTTGAGTTGCTTATATTGTGTAATTCCTATGATAAATTGTTCTTGAGTGGTATGTTCGAACTTCTTTGTGGTGGTGTTTATTTGATGAAGTGATATTACTTAATATGTTCTGTGAGTGTTGCGTTGAAGGCCTAGTATATGAAATGAAATGATATTAAAGATAAGTCTTGTCTTGTGTTTTGTGAAGTTGAATTGCATGTTTGCTTTGATTATGGCTAAGTAAAGTACATGACTTTGTGAAGCATGTCAAGTGTGTGAATTGATGAATGTAGGTCTAAAGCATGGTTAGAAGCTTATGTGAATGAAATGATGATTATATGCAAGATGTGCTCACAAGTACACACACACACTTAAATGAATGTATGAAACTAAGTTGAGTATGTATAGGAGTTTTGGGGTGAACACTCTTCGTCAGTTGAGATGAAGCATTTAGTAGCAACCTCAGTAAATCCTAAGAGATTTCTAAGATAGGTTAGAGGATGAATGCCATTCGTGCGTTGAGATGTGGTGTTCACTAGTTATCCTTGACCCATATTTTAAAATATTAAGAATCTGTGGGGGTTATGTCTAGCACCGAGAGGATATGATGAAGAGGTGGTTACACATCGTGAATTGAGATGTCGTATTCCAATGTACCTCTTGATATGAGTACTTCTCTTAGTAGAGAATAAGTTACTTAGTAGCAATCTCCTTATCCCTTAACTAAACGCCCGCATAGGTGTAGCTATTGGGAAATCCATGTAAAAGCTAAAAAGAATGATCTTACTTTAGGCAAGTGAGGATCCCTCATACCATAGGGGTTAATATCGGGATTCCATGCCGAGCTCTCATAGTCTATGTCGGTTAAACTAACTCCCCCAAAAGAAACGAATGTGACAAGTCTTCTAAAGGAGTATTCTACTTAGGGTATGAAGTGAAACGGAACGCTATTTATCCATTGCACTATGTAGTCAATCCAAAAGGGGAGTCTTGGTGAGTCTTATTTGAATTGAATGAACAAAGTCTCCTAATAGAACATACTACGTAGGCTAGATGGTGGTATGGGACACTATCTATTCATTGCACTAGGTAGGACCTTCAGAAAGGGGAATCTTGGTGCCAAGACTTCATAAAGAGTGTACTACTTAGATTAGGTGGGGTCATGGGATGCCATCTACTTATTGCACTAAGTAGGCAATCCGGAAGGGAATTCATGGTGTCTTGTTAGGTGTTCTTCTATTGTATTGCCATTGAGTGGCTGTTTGTTATCCCAAGGTGAGTATGCCAAAAGGAAGGAAGTCGTGAGGGTTGCTTTGGTTTGTATTGAAGGAGGTATATGTGTACCTTATTTATGTCTTACCTTAGTGAGTCTTAGCATGCATGTCGTTCGAAGAGAAACTCTGACGGAAATGATGTTTATCCCTAATTAGCAATACTTTGCAATTTCACTATTTGGGAGTCTTATAATTCACATTAATGTTAAACTTGAGTTTACTGTAAAGTTTGGGAAGTTTTCTGTAAAGTGTTCTTTTGAAATTAACATTATGGAAATTTTTCTCTAAGTGTTAAATGATGATTCTTATGGTGCCTTGCTTTTATATTCTTGAATGTTTTACTTACTTGGCATGATATGTTATTTTACTAAAATGTCCTTTTTGCATGTTTTTGCATATGCCATACATAGTACATTAGTTGTATTAACCCCATACTTTTCTATACTATCAGTATAGGTTTGAAGCTTTTGAAGGTTTGAAGACGAAGCTTGGGAAAGTTCCTCTCAAGATAAAGTATGTCCTCATATATTCGAGGGCATAGTCGTTTTCTTAGTTTCTTATTTAAAGACTTATTATGTTTTTATTTCAATGTAAAGGTCCATGTCCGTAAGATATTATGCTGGTCTTTAAATTTTCTTGTGACGATGGGATTATATAAATATTTATGAAAGCCTAGTTTTTATTAAATGTCTTGAAAAGTATTAATTCCACACAACTTGTCATTTCTTATGTAATGAACGATAGTTAATCGGCTTGTATAAGACCCCAAATGGTCAAGTATGCCAGTCACGAACCAAGGGTTCTCCCTAACTTCTAGGGGGTACTTTCGGGTCGTGAAAAAATCCTTAGTGATCACATATGAAAGATTGCTACCTTAACTATACGTTTAAAAGCATCAAATGTTGTCTTTTAGTTATATGTGTGAACCTTCATGATTTCTTTACAAGGATTGGAGTCTTTTGTATATGCTTGGTCTTGGAAGTAAGGATAGAATGATTGTATTTGTAGGGTGATGATGTGGGTTTGATTGACCTAGAAGTTACCTTGCTCTAATGTTGAAAGAAAAGAAAGAGGCCTTATGGCTAAGTCTTCTCTATTGTTTCCCCTCATGTTGTATGAGTTTGGTGTCTATTGTATTGTATAAAACCCTTACGTGGGTGAATAGTATGACCTAACTTTATAATTGGAGGATAATTTTCCTTGATGATAAGGTTTAGAATGTCTTGGTGGTCGTATGTTGACTTACTGTAATTCCTTCAAAAGTTTTAATCAATTTTAAGTAATGAAAATAAAGGTTGATAAGTTAAGATCCACTTATGGTTGGATTACGTTTCTAATAATTGGGTTTGTCCTAAGTGGGGGATGGTGGTGTGAGTAGTACAGTTTTAGATATTTCTACCTTGTCCTTCTATTCTTATTTGAGCTTGAAACTAATGAATTCTTAGTAAGCTTGTTCAGGATAGGAGTCTTGTATAAAGTAGGAATTTCATGACCTCTATATTTTTGGTATCCCTTGGTTGACACTATGTTAAGCATGTTTTGAGGATTCTAAATTGCATGAAGAAGGAGTTTTGAGCAAATCATGGTTTTCTCATGTTGATTGTGCATCTTGACATGCTAGTTGTCCATTTAACTTCATGAGATAAGGTAAGAAACATGTTTGAAATCATTCTTAATGTGTAATGTTTAGTCTTACAATAATAAATTGAGTCTCCTGAAAAATTAAAATGATGAGTCTTTTGAAAACTATTTGACTTTTAGATTTGGAAAGCAAGATTGTCGGCTCAATTTTAAAAAGTGAAGGCAAGACTAGTTGTTGTCCTTGTGTGTGCCCATAAATTGTAAGACTTTCCCTAGATAATGCATGTTTATGAAAGCTAGTGTTATGCTTGAGTTCCTATTGTTGTGATGTGTGTGGTGTAACTTACCATTTTGGCTTCACTAGGAAGGATGTTTGAGCATGCCACGACTAAAGTTGAGAAATTTTCATGTTACAGAGAAGTTAGCCTTTGTGCATTTGCTTGGGTAGAACTAATGAGACGTGTAAGTGTGTTGTGGAGAAAGACATTTATCCATGGACACAACTAAGTATGGTATGGTTGAGTATGACCCTCATGGAACTATTCCTAACTAATAAAGATCCTTGTTTATTCAATTGACTCAAGTGTATGTGCATTGAAGTATGAGTGCCTACGTGTTCTTGAGTGTTGTTGAAACTTCCTAAGTGTGATTTAAAGATGGTTTCAAGACGATCTATTAGTAAAATGAAGTGTAATGAAAATTTATGATTAGGAGAAGGATTTTCCTCTTATGAACATGATAAGAGCCTATGTGTTTGATGCATTAAAGAGTGAGCGAATAAAGGTTTTGATTGCTTATGTTGCAATGAGTGATAAATGGTTTGAAGTTGTGTTCTTTGTAAGTTTTGTGAATTAATTTCTATGTGATGATTTTATGAGTGTTGTGAGTTGTTGTATGATTCATTGAAGTCCTTGTTGTTATTAAAGTGTCTAAGTGTCATTCGAGGAGTAATGTTCCCAAGTGGAGATATTGTAAGACCCCCTAAGTGAGTTAGGGTGTACGGAGACTGACATGTGCGCATAAGCTTGTTAACATTTTAATAGAGTGTTTTAAAGTATACATGATTGATTTGAATGGATTTAGATGTCAAAGGTCAAGGGACGAACAAGACGTTCGACGACTAGTCACCTAAGGGGCCTTATGTGTTTTTATATTTTTATGTGTTTTCATGAGCTTATGAGATCCTTTTATTTGTTATAATGATGTTTTTAGGAAGTATGGTGAGTTTCACGAATTTTAGAGGTCAAACGTCCAAGACGTTCGAAAGTTAGCCCTTGAGTCGTGCATGTGTGTGTCTTGAGTATATCTAGCATGTTTAGACGTGTTGCGTATAATTGTTTTTGTTGAAACTTATGTGGAAGTCCCTTGAATTGTTAATTTTCACATTAAAATTGGAAACGCCCAGGTACGACTCACCAAGGGCCCCACAAGATGACCTCAAGAAGGACCCAAAGGCTGTCGAGAGACTGCCTTGGCAGTATTAATGACTAAGCCGACTGAGGCCTCGTCAGTCCACAAATAGCCCATCGATGGTGAGGTAACTAGGAAACATAGCCCAGGGAAGACTCATCCAAAGACCCAAACGTCGAAAGCCACAAACGGTCCGTCCATGGGACAAAGATGCAAGTTGCAGCTACTGCCTACGCACTGTTTCATAAAGGGGTGAATGGGAAATTCACCCCACGTGCTAACCGGACCCTACATGGTTTATTTGATAAATTTTGAGTGTATTTAAGTGATAAAAAACATGAAAACCCCATTCACAATTAAATTCAAACAAATTAGACTTTCCCTCAAAAAGAATTCTTTGTAGAACCTCCATTGAAGATGAAGATCAAGAACAGCTTGAAGCTTGGTTTCCAATGGGTTATTCATCAAATTTAAGAGGTTTTGTTATGCATTAAGGTCTGTTTATCCTTTATCCTTCCATCTAGAGAGTTAATCTCAATGTTTTTAACGAGATTTCATGATCAAACCTTCAATCTTTCAATCTAGCCAAGAGTTCTTTCTCAAAATGTTTTCAAAGGATTTCTCATGATGAATTGATGATAATATATTTTTTTATGTAAATTTCAATCCAATTGCATTAAGAACCCATGTTCTTTTAAACTCTTTATTTTGCCTATGTATGGTCATTGTGATCATGAATTTGTATTGATGGTATTGTGATCCTATTACGTTGAATGTTTGAACAAGACTAGCCTATGTTATTCTATATGTTCACTGTAAGCTCGACTTTATGACAATTGTTTTAGGATTTTGATTATGTAAAGATTATTTTAGAAACTGCCTTAGGTTAATATTATCAAAGAATTGTGGGTATGAATCCTTTGTTATAAAATCAAAGGAATCTTGGTAAGGATTGATGTATATGTTTTAGCCTATAGATTGATAATGCTATTAGTTTGATCCGATCTTTATTCTAGGTTAGATGAAGAATGATTTAGATTACATTCATACTTCTTTAGCTACTTCCCTACATGTATATTGTTGATTAATTTTTATTGATGATCAAAGCAAGAGAAATTGATAAGTCATCTGCATTCCCCTACTCTCTATTGAATTGATAGTTTAGTGCCTATGTTACTAGCAAGATCTTATAGTAGCTTATGCATGAATTCTTATCTGATTAATTGTACTTTAGCTACTGCCTACAATTTGTTATGATGATGAATTACGTGTTGTTTTTCCAATGTGGACATAAACTTGAAGAACTTGATCTCTACTTCTTATAGATTGGTACTTATTGTAATATAGATTCTATAGGTATGAATGTGTGATTTCATCTATGAAGAGATACTTGTAGTTACTGACCTATACTTGAATTTTTGATGAAATATTAGTATTTATCAATGATGATAAAAGTCTAAAGGATTGGTTAGAATTTCTCTACTTCTCTTCTTCTTTACTTCCCTATAGTTTTGTTGATAATATTGGCCTTCTATGGCATTGTGTGGTATGTTCCACTCATGGTGGCGGTGTTTAATTTATTGGCAATATATATATATGTGATGTTAACATGGCCTTGAAGTCAATTATACTATGAATATGTAATGGTGATCATCACCCTATGGGAGTCCTATGCCTAGTTTACTATTCTAGCTATGATATAGGTTGTATGGCTAATGTTATGAGTATGTAAATGGTCATGTTAACTTTATACATAAGTGGTACCTATGATGAGGTCCTATAATGTTATATGTCAGGTAAAGTTAAGATAAGTGCACAACGACTAGAGCTTATTGTAAAGATATGGTAAGTCTGGAATAAATGAGTCTTATGCTATGTTATCCATTCTATGATGTTTTGTGATGTATCATTCACTAGGATGACTTGAGAGTTGTATTTGTATGGGTTAGGGTATGGGACCTTGTCTATGCATTGCATATGTGTGCCTTGATAGGATAGTTCCTAGGTTGGTCTTTTGAGTACATAAATAGGATTGTATGAACATGCTATGTCCATGTGCTCAAGTGTACATTAAACTAGATAGGTGCTTACATATGCTCTGTTCATGTGAAAAGGTTTCTCAAATGCTTTAGGTTGATGAACTCTCAACTATGATCTATGAACTAACAATATGAGGTGATGAAACTCCTAAGCCTAATTTTATAAAGATAAAGTTCATATAAAAATTTGATAAGAAAGGGAACTAGCTTAGAACCAAGTGAACTTGAAGATGAGGGGTGTCCCTTCCCATTGAAGGAAGGTAGGTCACCATTATACTCATGAGATGGATAACTACAGTGACTCAATAGGCATAAAGAGGGTCTCCATAAGTGAATAACCATAATGCCCCTTTTTTCATAAAGAGGGTTTCACATGTATCTCCATGTGAATTCACTTAGTAGCATGTGTTAATTTTCTACCTTGGCTAGGTAAGAACACTTTTTATTGGTGATGTAACACCCGGTATCCAAAATAGACCAAAAAATCAGCTATTCATAAATCTACATGTGCAACCAATGATCACTATCGATGGACCGTAGTCTGACCTACGACTCATACTGCACATCCGTCATTTGTTAATTAAACACTCCCATGAAGCAACCTAGAAAAGTTTGTTAAGTGTCAATCCACGGACAAAGCTACGGTCTGTAAGTCAGACTATGATGTGTAGTCTGTGTCTGTTGATCAACACCCCATTTACCCAGCCTCTTACATGAACCACAATTGACCAGTACGGTCCGTTGATGAACCTAAGGACACTAGGTGAAAATTAGAAATTAGTTAGGGGGAAAGTGTTGTTAGGTCAACTTCAATTAATCATAACTCTAAGCACAAAATGAATTAGGTGCGCCATGACGTATTAAATGATAGACATTAAATTTAGCTTTCCTTAGCCACAGAGTTTGCTAAAATCAGACCTCTAAGTAAAAAGTTATGCTCGTTTTAGTAAAGACTTGTCTAAACAGACCCAACCTACGGACCCAAACGCTGAACCGTTGATTGAACGATGGACCGTCACTATAGGTCGTTGTTTGGTCCAACAACAATTAAATTAGGGGTCTTTCATTCTTTTCCCAATTCCTTTAAACCCTAAGATACATCTTTTGACCCTAAATAATCAGATTTTAGTCAGTTTAAACCTAGAAACATAACTAAACTTACCTAAGTCAAATCATTAAATCAAAATATAGAAAATTAGAAGAAAGAGAGGTCAAAAAGGTCATGAACCCTAGTTCAAGAACCAAACAAGGTTCCCTCAGTTTCGGCATCGAAATCTTAATATTTCTTCGTGGATTTCATCACCATGCATGTGAGATTTCACCAGGTGGTTCTTTCACCCATTAGATCCCTAGTTTTTAGTAAGTTCTTGATTCTCTAATCATGATTAAACCTAGGGTTTCTAGAATTGCAGCAGATCATCATAAAATAGCTAAATATATGTTCCAAATCAGCTTGTAAAGTTATTATTCAGTTTACTTGGTTTATTTTAGAACCCTAGATATGCATTTCTTTATTTCTGGAATTACACATGATAGGTCAGATATTTCAGTTACTTAAGATATACATGACTCAGTTATTAACGCATCATTATCAGATTTATTGTTGCATTTTATGTTTGAACGTTCAGTTTTAATTTATGTAGTATATACAAAAATTCAGTCATAATATGTTAATAACTTAATTCATTAGGAGCATCATAATACCGAGTTAGACTAGGGTTCAGCGTACCCAATTAGTCCCAGAACTACTAGCCAAGTAGATTGTAAGTCCGCTCTGTGGGCAATCAGTTTAGTGATCACACTAACATGCCTTTATACCTCAGGCAGGGTATATTGGGTCATCTCAATGAGGCGTATTCCCCTTTTTTTTTTACTATAAATTATGATTTAGCTTTCGCATCAATTATTTTCTTTAGTATGCTCATTATCATACCAGCAGGGTTATCTTGGGATCCCTTGTGGTCCTAGGTCTCGTATCCTCATCTCTAGGGTAGCTCGGGGTGTGACAAACTTGCTATTAGAGCACCAATTTAAGAGTCCTAGGATGTCTGAAAATTCAGGATAAGTAGAGTCTTATTCATGGGTGTGAAGTGCACCACATATAAAGTGTTTTCGGAAAAAATTCATTTTCTTATAATTACTATCGTGCATAAGGTATGATCTAATTACATTCTAACTCAACGTTGTGCACATAAGATCAAGCCTTCTTGTAGAGCTTAGACATGGAATGCTAATGCACGCAACGCTAACACAGCTCCTCTAGTACCTGATAAGGAAGTTCTAAAGCACAGAACACTAATTCAGCTTTTGACTTAGAGTATGACAGACCTAAACAAATAGCAGGTTCCAGTTCCTACTTATATAAATGATCGATTAATGGCAACCAGAGTTTGTAATTTTTTTAGGATAAATCTGCCTAAGTTTTAGGGTCCATTGTTCGTAAGGACCCAGAGAAGTTCATTGATGAGGTCAAGAAAATATTTGATGTGATGAAAGTAAGTGGTAGTGATATATGAAATTGACATCCTACTAGCTTAAGGATGTCACTCACATATGATTCACTCATTGGAAAGACAGCAGAGATGACATTGTCTTTTGTAACTCAGTATAGCAGTCGAATTAAGTGTTAGTCCAGAAAAACTCTCATAACCTTTTGCAGTTTCTACTCCAGTTTGTGACCCAGTTATAACTACACTGCTATGAAGAAAATTCCCTATCACAGTCTCTCAGAAAGGAACCTCACTAGATCTTTTACAGTTAGAAGTGGTAAAGTTCAATCTCATTCTAGGCATAGATTAGATACATTCCGGTTATGCCTCAGTCCGTTGTAGAACTAGGATTGTTCGTTTTCAGTTTCCGAACGAATTAATCTTAGAGTGGGAGGGTAGTAGCGTAGTGCCTATGGGTCGATTCATTTCTTACCTAAGTCTAGAAAGATTATATTTAAGGGTTATCTCTATAATCTAGTTTAGGTTAAGGACTCTAACTCTGAAACCTCAACTCTTGAGTCAGTTCCAGTAGTTAGTTAGTTTTGAGAAGTTCTTCAAGTAGATCTTCTAGGAGTTCCTCCCAAATGGGTAATCGACTTTAGAATTGATATTCTTTCAAATACCTATCCCATTTCTATTTCTCCTTACAAAATCTCTGTAGCAAAATCCTAAGGAATTGAGAGAGTAGTTGAAAGACCTTCTAGATAAGGGCTTCATTAGACCTAGTATTTCACAATGGGGTGCACCGGTGTTGTACGTAAATAAAAAAAATGGTTCTCATAGAATGTTCATTGACTATATAAATTTATCAAGGTCAATTAAGAAGAAGTATCTCATCCACATGATTGATGACTTGTTTTCCAACTTCAGGGTGCTAGCGATTTCTCAAAGATAGACCTTAGATGGGGTTATTATCACCTTAGAGTCTGAAACATTGACATTCTGATTACAACCTTCGGAACATGGTATGGTCATTATGAATTTATATTTATGTCGTTTGAACTAATCAATGCTCCTGTAGCTTTCATGGATTTAATGATCAGAGTATTCACACAATACTTGGACTTTTTCATTGTTGTCTTTATTGATGATATCTTCATTTGCTCTAGGAATGAGGAAGAACATGGGAGTTATTTTATAGTTGTTCTACAGACTGTCAAAAATTGCCAGTTATTCACTAACGATCAAAACAACCACGTTACGTAGTTTATGACTTATGATTGTGAAGTGAGCCACAGTCATGACTTAAAGACTACGTGATGATAAGAAATTCTCTTTTTTCTACTCTTTATCGTGATATCTAGAGCTTTGACACTTGGTTTCATTCTAAGTATGTAACTTCCTTCTTGTGTGAGCACGTAGAACAATACACACAAGAATTAGGATGGCCAAGTGGTCTAAGGCCCTAGACTCAAGATCTAGCCTTCCCAAGAAGGGGTCATAATGGAAATGCCCAACGTGGACAAAAGACGTGTGGTGAGTTTGGATATTTGCATGGAGATTAATGTATGGTACTGTCTAAAAACCTTCTATGAGTATTGATGAAGAGGAGAAGGTTAAGTTGGCCGCATACGAACTCAAAAATATGGCTTAGACATGGATTTGCTTCATAAGTGTTATGCTATAATAGAATATAGAAACACGGTAGTAAGGCTTAAGTTTCCAAATAAGTTGTGTTAAAATGAGAAGGGCGTGGTTCAAATACAACAGGCCAAATAATTTCAAATCTTAAAGATAATACAATGATGTCTAAGTGATACTTATGTCACTTTGTAAGTGTCAAAGACTTAGAACAAGAAGCTCCTTCAATAGACTCAATATCCATAGTAAATATGGGGTTTGGTAAGAAAGGGAAGTTGAGTCTGAGGTATATCGGTCATTATGAGATCTTACAGTAAGTTGGTAAAATTATGAAATGTCTTGGATTCTGTTGAGCAAGTGTTTCACGTTTCGATGCTTGAGAAGTGTCTAGGCGATCCAACGTTTATCCTACCCTTCGAGGGGTTAGGAGTCGATGGGAATCATTCCTTATGAAGAGGTTCCCGTTGAAATTTTAGATTGTCAAGTGAAGCGACTGAAGAACAAGAAGGTTCACACCGTGAAGGTGTTATGGATGAACCACCTTGTTGAGGGGGCAAGATAGGAGGTTGAGGCCGATATGAGATTCCGTTACCCTCACTTATTCAGTTTGTGAGATTAGATATACTCTTCTTTAGTCTGGTTTTTGTTTAAGAAACTCTAGGTTTTTGTGCATTAGTCGATTTTGATGTTTTAAGTCCATAATCATTTGTCTTATACATGCACTATATGAGTTAAAATGAGTTCATACTTGTATTCATGTAGCTGTTTTCTACAGCGTTGGCATAATTTTTGAGTTGCATGAGTTGTGATGTGCATTAAGTTAAGTGCGATTGAAAAGGAAGTTCCTCAATCTTAAATAAGAAGCCTAATATAAGTTTGAGTAATATTCATTATCTAGAGTAAGTGTGAATTAGAAATTCGCAAAGAGTAAAGTTTCAAGAATGTTAAACTGTTTTCGAAAATCACCCTCTTTATTTTAAAATGATATGTAGTGTCATTAGGGGACGAATGTTCCTAAGGGGGGGATAATGTAATATTCCAGAAAAGATTACATGTCTAGTGAAGATCCCAATAGGTCTTTAAGAATGTGTATTGGGGGTAAATAGCCATCCCAATGCCCAATATTGAGAAATGTTGGACATAGTATATAAAATTGGCTAAGGGGTATTAGTCAATTTATATATAATGCACAAATAAGCAAAATATTGGGCATATTAGAAAATATTGTCTTAAAAGGGTGTTAGCCAATTTTCTAACATTAATAAGTTTGTTTAAGAAATATACCTGCAATGAAGACCGCAAGCTAATAAAAATGACATCTCAAAAACATATGAAGTACTAGGCATCCAAGTGTCAAGCCTAGCACCATTCCACATGACCATTTAAAATGATCATGTAAATTAAGAAGTGCCCAAGAACATAGTGAAGGTCCTTGGGACAATAAGTTAAGATTCCAAATAGGACATCAAGAAAAGTTAGATAGGAAAGTACAAGCAACCCATGTGCAAGAACACGGGAAAAGCATGTGGGAATCGGCCAAAAAAGGGGACCACCCTAACCGAATTCTGTTAGGTTAGTTAAGAGGAAGCATGTGCGGACGGTTCCCCCCATGTGGGACCTAACTACCTAACCGACTATAATCTCTAACTAACTTTCCTAACTAAATAATAACCTAGGACTAACCTAAATGGACAGACAAGTGAACCCGACCACGTAGGACTAAATCGGGTTGACACTAACCTAGCACTAGTTGAACAGACAACCTAGTACCTAACCTAGGATGGTCTAAAAGGTTAGTTATGGTCCTAACAGCTTAGGGGTACTTTAGTAAATCTCATAGGTTACCTAATTAATTAATTTATCAACAAAATTAATTAATTTGAAAAGGATAAAACCGAAACTACAATGGAAATTTCCAGATTTTGGTTAATACAAGAAAGGGACAACCTAGTACCTAACCTAGGATGGTCCAAAGAGTTAGTTATGTTAGGTTATGGAGCCTGATTAATATATATATAACTGTTTACGCGGTTTAACCTCCATTTAGTCTCTGTAACCAAAAATACTCTTATTTATTATTATAAATATACCCCACCGGCGTGGAAGTTAACTCACCAGGTGTTACCACGAAATATTGGGTTTTCTCTTTCTCTCTCAAGATCTCTCATCTATTTCTCTTGAATGTTCTTGTGTTCTTCAATCATCAAGTGTGTGCATCAATTCGATCCTAACAACTGGTATCAGAGCTAAGGAGATTCAACAAGATCACTGAAGATGGATAGTTCAAAGCTTGGAATTGACAAGTTTGATGGATCCGATTTCAGTTTCTGGAAGATGCAGATCGAAGATTATCTGTACCAAAAAGATCTTCACGAATCATTGACCGGGGTGAAGCCGGAATCCATGACGGAGGAGAAGTGGAAACTCAAGGATCGCCAGGCTCTAGGGTTTATCCGTTTGATTTTTTCAAGAAACGTGGCGTTCAACATTGTGAAGGAGAAGACTACGTCCGGTCTGTTGAAGCCACTGTCAAACATGTATGAAAAACCATCGGCAAAGAACAAGGTATATTTGATGCGTAGGTTGTTCAATTTACAGATGTCTGAGAAAGGATCGGTTTCTGATCATATAAACGAGTTCAATATGATTGTGAGTCAACTCAATTCTGTGGATATTATTTTCGAAGATCAAATTAAGGCGTTGATTTTGATATCATCTCTGCCCGAGTCTTGGGATAATGTTGTTGCTTCGATTAGTTGTTCCCGTGGATCTGAGAAACTGAAGTTTGATGAAATCCGTGATGTTGTTCTTAGTGAAAGTATTCGCAAACGAGAAGTGGGAGATTCATCGGGCAGTGCGGGAGAAGTAAGACGAAAGGCCAAAATCAACATGGTCGATCAAAATAAAAGAATCGAGGAAAAACCCTGAACAGATCATACGTGACTTGTTGGAACTGTGGAGAAAAAGGGCACTTTCGGACAAACTTTACAAAGCCAAAGAAGAAACAGAATCAGAAATTTGGAGATGACAATGATTCTATAAATTCAGCAGAGGACATTGGGGATGGTCTAATCCTTAGTGTAAACAGCCCGGTACATGGAATTTGGATTCTGGTGCATCTTTCCCTTCGTCTCCAAGCAAGGAGTTGTTCTAAAATTTCAAATCTGGAAATGTTGGAAAAATGTATCTTGATGACAATAAAGACTTAGAGATTGAAGAAAAGGGGGATGTTTGAATAAAGACCACCTCGGGAAACCAGTGGAGATTGGAGGATGTCAGATATATTCCTGGGCTCAAGAAAAATCTGATCTTTGTTGGTTAGTTGGATAGCACGGGATATGCAGTAGAGTTTGGGAAGGGTTCGTGGAAGATTGTGAAAGGTGCTATGGTAGTAGCTTCTGACACCAAATCTGGAACCTTGTACACCACTGCAGGGTGTAATATCATGGCCGTTGTGGCTGAAGGTGCTTCCAGTTCATGTCTGTGGCACAACAGACTTGGACACATGACTGCTAAAGGAATGAAGATGTTTATTACAAAAGGAGCATTAGAGGGTCTGAAGTCTGTTGATATGGGTCTTTGCGAGAGTTGTGTTATGGGCAAACAGAAAAGAGTAAGCTTCACAAAGACTCCTAGAGAGCCAAAGAAAGTGAGGTTGGAAATGGTCCATACAGATGTTTGGGGACCATCTCCAGTATCATCACTTGGAGGATCCAGATTCTATGTTACCTTCATTGATGATTTCAGCAGGAAGGTATGGGTTTACTTCTTGAAGCATAAGTCAGATGTGTTTGCAACTTTCAAGAAGTGGAAAGCTAAAGTTGAGAATCAGACCGGTTTGAATGTAAAATGCCTAAGGTCTGACAATGGAGGAGAGTATGACAAATCAGAGTTCAAGACATTCTGTGCAGCTGAGGGAATTAGATTGATGAGAACAGTTCCTGGTAAGGCAAGGCAGAATGAAATTGCAGAGAGGATGAACAGAACATTAAATGAGCGTGCAAGGAGTATGAGGATATATTGTGGGCTGCCCAAAACATTTTGGGTGGATGCTGTGAGCAGAGCTGCATACTTGATCAATAGGGGACCATTAGTTCCTTTAGGGTTCAAGATTCCAGGGGAGGTGTGGACAGGAAAAGAACTCAACTACTCACACTTAAGGACTTTTGGTTGCACTGCTTATGTTCATGTTGATCCAGAAAAGAGAGACAAGCTTGATGCCAAGGTTGTGAAGTGTTATTTCATAGGCTATGGTTCTGATTTGTTTGGTTAAAGGTTTTGGGATGACAAGAACAGAAAGATTCTGAGACATTGTGACGTGACATTTGATGAGTCTGTCATGTACAAGGACAGAGAGCAGAAGATTCTAGAGGTTACAAAGCAAGTGGGAGTTGAGGTTGAGTTGGAGAAGAGTAACCCCAGAGATGTCGAAGCAGATACTCAACCAACTTCTACTGAAGAATCCAAAGTGGAGCAAGTTACACCTGAGCAGGTGTTAAGGAGATCATCCAGAACCATGAGGGTACCAGATAGGTATTCACCTTCATTACACTATCTATTGCTGACTGATGAGGGGGAACCAGGGTCTTTTGATGAGGCCCTACAGGTTGAGGATTCGATCAAGTGTGAGCAAGCCATGGATGATAAGATGAGGTCACTTGAGAAGAACGACACATGGGTGTTGACTGAGTTACCTGCAAGGAAGAGAGCTTTGCTGAACAAGTGGGTGTTCAGAATCAAGACTGAACCAGATGACAAAATAAGGTTCAAGGCTCGTTTAGTTGTTAAAGTATATTCACAAAGGAAAGGTATTGATTATGCTGAAATATTTTCTCCTGTTATGAAGTTAACCTCTATTCGAATTCTGTTGAGTATTGTTGCATCGGAGAATTTGCATCTAGAGCAAATAGATGTAAAAACACCGTTTTTACCTGGAGATCTGGACAAGGAGATCTATATGCAACAACCGGGAGGATTTGTGGTTCCAGGCAAGGAACACATGGTGTGAAAGCTCACCAGGAGCTTGTACGGACTATAGCAAGCACCAAGGCAGTGGTACAAGTAGTTTGACTCCTTCATGACCAAGAGTGGATTCTGTAAAGCTGAAAAGGATCCTTGTTGTTACTTCAAGAAATACACTGACTCGTATGTCTTTCTACTCTTGTATGTGGATGATATGTTGATTGCAGGATCTAGTATGTGGGAGATTAACAATCTGAAGACAAGGTTGTCTGCAGCGTTTGAGATGAAAGATTTGGTTCCAGCGAAGCAGATTTTGGGGATGAAGATTTCTCGGGATAGATCTGCTGGCACTTTAAATCTATCTCAGGAGTTGTACATTGAGAAGGTGCTGAGCAGATTCAGGGTTAATGATGCTAAACCCAGGACTACTCCATTGGCAAATCACTTTAAATTGTCAAAGGAGCAGTCACCCAAGACTGCCGAGGAGCGTGATCACATGGCACTTGTTCCATATGCTTCAGCAGTTTGTAGTTTGATGTATGCTATGGTCTGCACTAGACCTGATATAGCACATGCAGTGGGAGTTGTTAGCAGGTACATGGCAAACCCTGGGAAAGAGCATTGGGAAGCTGTGAAGTGGCTTCTGAGATATCTGAGAGGTACATCCAGTACTTCACTTTGTTTTGGTAAAGGTAATGTGACTCTACAGTGTTTTATGGATGCTGATCTCGGTGGGGATGTTGACTCGAGCAAGAGTACATCCGGGTACATCACACCATAGGTGGAACAGCAGTGAGTTGGATGTCTAGGCTTCATAAGTGTGTTTCTCTTTCATCTACTGAAGCTGAGTATGTGGCAATAGCTGAAGCTGGGAAAAAGATGATATGGCTGACAGATTATCTGGAGGAATTAGGCAAGAAGCAGAGCGAGAAGATTCTTTACTCTGATAGCCAGAGTGCCATACAGTTGGTTAAAAATGCAGTCTATCATTCGAAGACAAAGCACATCAGAAGGCGATACGATTTCACTCGCAGGGTAGTGGAGGATGGTGATATGTGCTTGGAGAAGATAGAGGGTGCAAAGAACCCGGCAGGCATGTTGACGAAATGTGTTGATGTTGGGAAACTGGGGTTATGCAAAACCTCGGTTGGTCTTCTGTAGTCGTTGCTATAGATGTTCCGGTGCGGTAAAAATGTGGATAATGAAGAGATTTTTTTTTTTTAGAATGTAATTTTTGGATGACTGAATCAGTCTCCAAGTGGGAGAATTGTTAGGTTGTGGAGCCTGATTAATATATATTTAACTGTTTACGCGGTTTAACCATTTATTCTCTGTAACCAAAAATACTCTAATTTATTAATATAAATATACCCCACCGCCATGGAAGTTAACTCACGGGGTGTTACCACGAAATATTGGGTTTTCTCCTTCTCTCTCTAGATCTCTCATCTCTTTCTCTTGAAAGTTCTTGTGTTCTTTATTCATCAAGTGTGTGTGAGTGAATTCGATCCTAATAAGTTAAGGTCCTAAAAACCTAAGGATACTTTTTCAGTTATACTAGAATACATAATAAATAATTTAGAAACTTAATTAATTAATTTATGGGGCAAAACCGAAATCGCAAAGCAATTTCAAGATTTCAGTTAAAAAAAGAAAAGGACAACCTAGTACCTAACCTAGGATGGTCCAAAGGATTGGTTATGGTCCTAACGAATTAAGGGTACTTTAGTAACTAACTTAGGTCACCGAATTAATTAAATTATAAATTTAATTAATTATTTTAAATGTTCAAAACAAAATCCTTACACTAACCTGGTATAGTTCCAGAAACATCGTACTACTCAACCTCGAACGGTCCTAAAGGGTTGATTATGGTTCCAAAGATTTAGGGGTACTTTATTTCTTACCACAGGTCCCTATATTATTTAAATTAAGGATTTAATTAATTAATATAAATTCAAAATATTGACCGAAACCATAGAAACAACCAATTTCCGGATTTTCGAACAAGTCAACATTCTCCTATGTTTAGTCAACTTAGGAGGGGCATTTTTGTAATTGATTAATTAGTTTATTAAATTAACTTATTAATCCTAAGTTGTATAATTCAAGATCAGTTCCTAAACCTAAAAATCACGATCAAAAAAATTGAGACTCACGATGCTAAGGCAGTAGGTGACAAATTGCATGAAAATGTAGAACGATAAAGATTTCTTAGGCGAATTCAAGGTTTTGTTCAAAGTTTCTTTCAACGTGATCTTCGTAGATTAAATTCTACATAAGGTATGGGTTTATCTCCTGGACTTATTTCTCCAAAAGAACTTTCTTTCAAACGATTCAAAGATCTTGAAATCTAGGGTTGTTCCCATGTTCTCGTCCAACTCCCTTGTCCCTAGTATCCTTTTTGATTCAATGTTGAGTAGGTTAGAGATCATGTTGTTGTTAAGTTGTGCTGGCGGATCATGTGTGTAATGTTATTTAATAATGAATTTCGAATGAACCTATGAACTTATAATTATACGAAGTAAAACGGTAATAACTAATTAAGAATTGATGATGTGCTAGTCACGTCTGTAATTGCTTAAGTGTCGATGTGTTTGTACGAATGTTGTCTTTCTGTTATTGTGACGTTATGAAGATTGTAAAGTCATAAAATGTTAATATGATGCTGTCCAAAAGGTTAAAAACGGCATCACTAAAGCCATAAACTAAGATTGGCTTAAATGACAACTATGAAATCATATCTTGAATGAATTGTCTATCTTATGCCAACAAATTACCTAACACTACTTTATCAAAAAGAATGCAAGCAAATGGCTATGAGTTTATGTAAATGATTGAAATATTGGCTAATGGTTCATACATATTCAATTTAAATATGAACATATATAAAATTGGCTTATGCCAATAAAAATGGTTTTGTAGTTTAATACTCCAAATGTTAAGGCAAATACTAATCATATGCCAATCTTGTGTAGTAAGAGTATCAAATCTATTATAAGCACTTCTAAATTAATTAAATTAATCCATAACCAAGGGCTTTCCATTCATTGGGACAACTCCCAACATGCTCTAAAATAATGAACTATGAACATATGTAACTCATTGAAAGAAGTGCTCAACGTCCATAAACGATTAAATGAAGCTACTACACTAAAGCAAAGAAGTAACGTGAGTTATAACAAAATTAAAGGGATATAAACTAAGTAAGTGACCATAATGGGATGTTAAAGAAAGTGAGACGAGTCTTACTTACACTTAAGCTACTAGGTTAAAAGAATATTGACGAATGAAGGTGTTAAAATGTGTGAGACTAGTCTCATTAACACCTAAGTATATGTAAGGACAATTCACGTCGATGTAAAGTAAGGATGATATGTAAGGACAACTCACATTTCATCAATGTAAAGTAAGGATGACACGTCATCAAGAGAGTAAGTAAATCTCAATCTAGAAGTAAACTTCCATAATGCTTGAGTCAACTCTAAAAGATATAGAAGATAATGAAAGTAAGCGCAACACCGATAGACTTGTTTTGAGCATGTGCTTGCACGTGTAAGTCTAACGAGACGAAGCTACCACCGAGGTGGATAAGTAGTCTCCTTAAGTCCGTAGTCTTCAAACTATGTCTAGCCAATATAGGAACTGGCCAGTAGTTTCCACCTAAACAAGCTGTATGTTCGATTTCACTTTGGCCGGTGATTCCACCTCTTTTTAGTGTGGGGAAGCCAGAGGATTTTATTTTTAACTCACATGATCTATGTCGGTTAACGTTCACGACATTTTCTTGGTTAACTATAGACATGTGCCACTCCTTTCGGTGTGGAGTAAACACTTGAGATGGATTCTCCTTAGCCGGGAATCACCCCTTTTCGGTGTGGGGCAGACACAGGATTTCATGAGTAGCTCACATGATCTAGATTTATTTTAACCGGTGAATCATCTCTTTTCAGTGTGGGGAAGACAATGGATTTCATGTTAAGCTCGCATGATCTTATTCATAATGATGTAACTATCAAAGCGAGAACGAATGATGATGATGGAATGTATGTTCAAACTGAGCAATGAAGAAGAGCTTAAGAATGTTAAATACTAATATAAATTTCATGAAGTTTCAGCAAATAATGGGCAACACCAATTAAGATTGGCCTATAATCACTTCTTATATGATGCCAATAAAGGGAAGTAGAAACTTAATGTTAACTAAATATCTCATAACTTCTCTAAGATGAAATTAACGAAATAGATGGAATAGACAATGGAGAATGGTTGATGAAATGTTAATGAATACATAGTGTAAAGAATGACTCAATATAATTTAGGGAAATCAATACTTAGTCCTTGGATTACATACATCGATTCATTGTGTGTATGGGACTACAATGAATCATTTCACTTATAAGTAAAACTTAGGACTAAAGGATTATTGAACAACACAAAAAGAAGAATAAAGAGACTGAAAAATAAACTAGGTCCCCAAAGAAGAGCTCTTGGGTTTGGGCAATCAAATTTTCAAATCCTAGCCCGAGTGGTTCTAAAATTATGTTGATGATACTAATGTCTTGTGATCATATAGAAAATGAGTTGTCTGCTTTGAATGTATTAAAATACATCATATTCATACCACAATTCACAACTAACAAATTAGGAAAGTCTAATGACTAGACTTTCAATAAATGGCATGTTACTTAGGAAGAGCTTTCATTGATCATGCATAGCTTTATATGCATGTGTCCATACACCCATACTTAGTACAAGTGGTGTACTAACCCTATACAATTTACTATTTTTATAGGTGCAGGTCAAAGGACAGATTGACGACACTTGCAGCGGTTTGGACTTTAGCATTTCTCCAGACCATTTGGTAGGTCCTCTTTTTTTCGAGGATGCTACAACTTAGTCTTGCGTTATATATAGACATAGCTAGTGGATATTGTCCCTAGCATTTCCTTAATAGTTTATTTCAAAGTTTTTTGTTACAAGGCCATTTTGCCAAACGTATTTATGATATATTCATATTCTATTTCGAATTGATTATTATGATAGATGGTTGTTTCATTTAAGTTGAGCTTAGTATATGATGCGATTAAGTATTAACTATATGAAGTATTTGTAAACTTCATACTAATTAAAAGTTTAAAATTTTCTTCTAAAATTAACCATATGAACATGATGAATGCAACAAAAGACTTGTCTACGACCTCTGAGAGGTCAACGATGCCAGTTGCGATTCAGATTCCAGAATCCGGGTCGTGACATATAGCTCATGTCTTCACTCTACCAGAGGATTCAGATGGTTATTGAATCCATTGTGATGCATCAAGAGTTGACCTAGGTTGTATGTTGATGCATCGATTTAAGGTTATAGCTTATGCTTTTAGACAACTTAAGGTATATTAGAAGAAATATCCCACTCACGACCTCTAGCTTGCAGTAGTGGTGTTTGCACTCAAGATCTGGAGACACTACTTGTATGGTTATCATATAGATGTTTTCACTAACTGTAAGAGAATTCAATATCTATTCACCCAGAAAGAGTTGAATCTTCGCCAGAGGAGATAACTTGAGTTCTATATGGAGAATGATATGAGTGCGCACTATGATCCTTGTAAGGCAAATTTAGTACCAGATGCTCTTAGTAGATTATCTATGGGTAGTTTAGCCCATGTTGAGGAAGAAAGAAGGAGATAGTAAAGGATGTTCACAAGCTTGTTCGCTTAGGAGTTCACCTTATGAGCATATTAGACAGTGGTGTAACAGTTCAGAATGGGGCAGAATCTTCTTTGGTAGTGGAGGTTAAGGAAAAGGAAGACAGTGATCCAATATTTGCTTGAACATAAGAGTCCACTCCATAATCAGAGAGTGGAGGTTTTCTCCCAAGGGGGAGATGGTGTACTTCACTATGTGTTCATTATGTGGGAAACATTAGAAAGCATATCCTTGCAGAAGTCCATAACACCAGATATTCTATTCATCCAGGTACCACTATGATGTACCTCGATATGCGGGAAGTCTATTGGTGGAATGGAATGAAGAGGGACATAGCAGATTTTGTGAATAAGTGCCCCAATTGCGAGCATGTCAAGGTAGAACATGAGAAATAAGGAGGTATGACTCAAGAGATGGATATTCCCTCTTGGAAGTGGGATGTAATTAATATTGATTTCATCACATCGTTACCTCGGACTCGCAAAAAGCATGACTCCGTTTGGATGATAGTTGATAGGTTGACTAAGTCTTCTCACTTAATGGCGGTCAAGACTACATATTTGGTAGAAGATTATGACAATCTTTACATTAATGAAATAGTTAATTTACATGGGGTTTCGTTGTCTATCATCTCATATAGAGGTCCTTAGTTTACCTCTCATTTCTGGAAGTTGTTTCAGAAGGGTCTACGTACTCAAGTTAACCTTATCACAATATTTCATCCAAAGACGCATGGAAAGGCAGAGCGCGCCATTTAGAACCTAGATAATGTGTGGAGAAGTTGTGTGATCGATTTCAAGGGTAGTTGGGATGATCACCTTCTTCTTATTGAGTTTGCCTACAAC
Organism: Solanum pennellii; assembly: GCF_001406875.1. Lineage (NCBI taxonomy): Eukaryota > Viridiplantae > Streptophyta > Magnoliopsida > Solanales > Solanaceae > Solanum > Solanum pennellii. The sequence continues at coordinate 61,540,320 of NC_028637.1, forward strand.
AATAGCTACCATTCCAGCATTCAGATGGCCCCTTATGAGGCTTTATATGGACGTAGATGTAGATCTCCTGTTAGTTGGTTTGAAGTAGGTGAAGTAACTTTCATAGGGCCATTCGTTCCTTTATGATATTTAGAAAGTGCAACTCATTAGAGATAGACTTTTGATAACAAAAAGTCATTAAAATGTTATGCAGATTTAAGGAGAAGGGAACTAGAGTTCCATGTTGATGATTGTGTTTTTCTATAAGTATCACCTATGAAAGGGGTGTTGAGATTTGGCAAGAAAGGGAAACTCCATACTAGATATGTAGGACCTTACAAGCTCTTGAAAAGGATTGGCAAGGTGGTATATGAGTTAGACTTCCAGCATAATTAGCAGTGATGTATCCGGTCTTTCACATCTAGCTCTTGAAGAAGTGTGTGGGTGATCCAGCATCGGTAGTGCCATTAGAGAGTGTGGCGGTGTGATATAGTCTTTTTTATTTTGATATACCAGTTGAGATTCTTGACCGTCAGGTTAGATGGTTTATAAAAAAAAGAAGTGGCTTCAGTCAAGGTTTTGTGGAGAAGTTAGTCCGAAGAGGGAGCTACTTGGGAAGCAGAAGCATTCATGAAAGCTAAGTGTCCTCACCTCTTCTCTTCCGATTCCACTCCATCTTTAGGTAATAGTTTCTAAGTTTATCAGTCATTCATGCATGAATTAAGCCTTAGAATCATGTTCCCTAAGTTTGTACTTGCATTTTAGCATATTTTCATGTTCTTAGAACTTAATCAATTAAGAAACTCAGTCCTCACTATTTAGTATTAGGGGTTGCAACTCTCTCCCACTATTTTAACTACTTTATTCTTCATTCGAGGAAGAATGTTCCCAAGGGAGAGATAATGTAACACTTCGTATCAAAAATAGACCAAGAATAAGCTTTTCAAAAATCTGTAGGTGTAATGGACGATCACTATCGACGGACCATAGTCTGACCTACTGCACGTACTGCACATTCGTCGTTTGTTACTGAAACTCTCCCATGACACAGCCCAGAAAAATTGTCTAAGTGTTGATCCACGGGAAAACGTACGGTCCGTAATTCAGAGGTACTCTCTGTCCATCAATCAACACCCCATTTACCCATCCTCTGACATGATCCATAATTGACCTGTACGGTCCGTAGATGGACCTATGGAATGTAGGTGATAATTAGTAGACAGTTAGGGGGAAAGTGTTGTTGGGTCAACCTTAAATGATCATAACTTTTATCAAAAAATGAGATTGGTGTCCCATGACATATGAAATGGATATATAATTGAATTAGCTTTCCATATCCACCAAGCTTGCTAAAATCAGACCTCCAAGTAAAATGTTATGCACCTTTTAGTAAAGGTCGGTCGAATAGACCCAACATACTTACCTGAACGACAGAACGTCGATTGAAAGACGGACTACCGATTGAAAGATTGCCCGTCAGTCCAGGACGTCATTTGGTCCGACAACAATTAAGTTAGGGCCTTTTGATCTTTTCCCACTTTGTTTAAACCATAAAATATGTCATTTTGACCCTAAATAATCTGATTTTAGTTAGTTAAAGAGTAGATACATAACTGAAACTTATCTAAGACAAATCATTAAATCAAAACTTAGAAAATTAGTAGCAAGAAAGGAGAAAAAGGTCAAGGACCCTAGTTCAAGAACGCAACAAGGTTCCCTCAGTTTTAGCCTGAAATCTAAATAATTCTACGTGGATTTCATCAACATGTATGTGGGATTTCGCTAGTGGGTTCCTTTCACCCGTAGATCCCTAGTTTTAGTCAGTTCTTGATTTTATTATCATGATTAAACCTAGGGTTTCTGATCATCATAAATAAGTTAAATATATGTTTGAAATCAGATTGTATAGTTATTATTCAGTTTATCGCATTAATTTCAGAACCCTCGCAATGTATTTCTTTAGTTCTTGAATTACACGTTCTACCTAAGACATTTGAGTTACTTAAGATACACATGCCTCCTTTATTAATGCATCACAATCAGATAAATTCCTGCACTCACAGTTTGCATGTTCAGTTTTGATATAACTATTCACAGAAATTTTGTTCAAATATGTTAATCACTTAATTTATTGGGAGAAGAATATATTGAGTTGGACTAGGGTTTAGCGTTGTAGGTTGTAAGTTCCCTCTGTGGGCAATCAATTCAGTGGTCACGCCATCATGCCTTCATACCTCAGGTAGGGTATATTGGGTCCTCTCGATAGGGCGTACATCGGATTCTACATTTAACTTATGTGGATTTATTATCGGTTATTAGTAGCTCCAACAAATTAGTCTGACTCTAATGTATTGAACATCTTTACAATTTAGTTATTATTCAATTTCAACAAGTTATAAATTTGGTCATTGCATCCACTTAGCTCAAAATTAGTAAATCATGTTCAGATTATTATACTAGCTTTTGTGCTTGTTAGTTATTTTTTATTTCAACTTTATTCTATCCTACTTGCTCAGTACCTTACAAGTATAGACGCATATGTGCGCTAAATTTTCTCCTGATGTAGGTTCCGGTTCTCAGTATCCAGATCGCGCTTAGATCGATTCCCGATCTCCAGTTTAGCAGTTCAGTGATGAGTCCTTATTCTCCGAGGACAATAGTCATGAGTGTCTATTCAGTATTTAGTCCTTTAGTTTAAGTTTTAGATAGACTTAGCTAGGGCTTTTCCCAAAGTTTAGTCAGTTTAGTGGCTATATTCACACATAGTTAGTTTCGGCTTAATATTGAGTTAATAACTTTCTTGTATTAAACTTGTCAGTATTTCAAATACCTTACTTATAAAATGTGGGTATTCCCCATCATTTCATTTTAAATTATGATTTATCTTCTGCATCAATTATTTTCTTTAGTATGCTCATTATCATGCCAACAGAGTGAGCTTGGGATCACTGTAGTCCTACGTCCCGCATCCACGTGTTGGGGGAAGCTCGGGGCTTGACAGGTGTAAAGGTCTACAATACCATATTCCATGTAGCACCCATGCTCTTAGTTTCGATTAAGGACAGAGTTCCCATAAAGTAAAATGGGAAATGGAAGTAACGTAAGGACCCTAACTAAGATAACCTAAGGGTAGTTTCTCAGTGTAGGTGGGGGTATGGGACTTCACCTATGCATTACATCAGTTTCTCTTGAGGGAAGTCCTAGGAAGGTGTTATGATGCATATGTCTATGTACGTGTTCTTATGCATGACTTTCTAGTATTTGTCTACTTGTTATGAAGATGTACATGGTATGAGTCCTAATGGATCTATGTGTCGTTGTCTCTTCTTAAATGAACTATGTATGTCTTATTGACTATATGATGAGGTCTTTCCTTATGTGTATGTCGTTGGTCGGATTGACTATGTGAATGAAGGTCTTACTTGGGTTACATGTAGTTGACTAAGGTATTGTGTTGAAGTGTGAAGAACATGTTTTGATTCTTATGGTTCTATAATAGGTTTACTAAGTATCTGTGAGGTTATGGGGCTTCACATGTACATTATACTAGTGGACTAAGGATAGGATTGTGTGTAAGGTCATTGATTATGGCTTAGTGTAATGTCTTTATGGTTCTGACATAAATATGTCTATGTTTTACTATACTTCTATGATGGTAGGTGACGGCTGTAGGAAGTATGAATGATTCCTTGTGGACTTAAGGTGATGCATTGCACCAAGTATCAATAGAGGGTTACATGGGAGGTTGATAGGTTAAAAGAAGAAGTTCACTGTTAAGGGAAAAATGCACACTGTAAAGCATGAGGAGCTTACTGTAAAATGTCAATAGGTTACTGTAAAGTAACCCCAAATGTGACTTAAATTCTAACTATCAATTGATATGACGTTTGGAATTTGAATGTGTCTTTATGAAGTATGTGGATTGTTTAAATGCTATTGTTGTTTTATGAAAATATCTCCAAAAGACATAAAGCATGATTTTAAGTAAAATGTCCCTTTTAAATGCATGCTTTTGCAATTGCCATACTTAGTGCATTTTTGTACTACTCAATTCATCACTATTTTTTACACAAAGTGTACGTTATGGATGCTTGAAAGGATATCTTTTAAAAATGAGGATCTTGATATGTGATTCCCAAGCTCAAAGTGAATCCATATGTCCAAGGATCTCCTACATCATGGTTTACTGTAAAGTGTATTATTATTGTACATATGTATTATGTTGTAAGGGTCCTGTCCCTAATGTACTCTTATGATGTTGAGTCTAGGATGGCAAAAAGAGACTAGAGTATAAATACGTACTTGTGATATTTTATATATATGAAGTGAAGGTTCTAGCATATGATGTGCTATGAAAAGTTTTAAATTTTCCATTATATTTACCTATGACAATGCGATGAATGATAACTATCGTCTTGTACAAGACCTTTGAGAGGTCAAGTACGCCATGTTAATTCTACGGGGTGATACCCGATAGTGAAAATTTTATCAAGAGCTCATCATTTAAGATCACATATAGGCAGATTCCAACACCACTCAAGATGGTAATTAGGCACTCATACTTCAATGCACATAGACTTGATTCAATTGAATCAACAAAGATCTTTATTAGTTAGACCTAGTGTCATGAGGGTCATACTGAACCATACCATGCTTAGTTGTGTCCATGGAGGAATGTTCTTATCCTAAACACAATTAAATGTCTCATGAGTCCTTACTCAATCAAGGGACAAAAGTCAACTTTACTATAAAATGAGAATTTCTCAAGTTTTTAACAAAGCATGCTCATAATTTTTCTTACTAATGTAGATAAAATGGTAAATCACACCATACAAATCACAACAATAGGAAGTCATTTGACAGTTTCATTCTTAGCATGACACTAGCTTTCATAAAAATGCAACAATTAGATAAAATCTTACAATTTATAAGAACACACAAGGACAATAACTAAACATACCTTGATTTCCCAAGAGTTAGCCTATAATCATGCTTTCCAAACCATACAAGTTAGATAATTTTTTAGAGACTCATCATGTTTTATTTTAAAGAGTCTCAATTTCTTATTATAATTCTGAACGTTACTCATTCAGAGTGACTTGAAATATACTTGTTAATATCTCATGAAGCTAAATGCACAAATAACATATAAAAATGCACAATCAACATGAAAAAAAAATAAACATAGTCAAAAATACTTCTTAATGAAAATTTAGAATCATCATAACATGCGTAACATAGTGTCAACTATAACATATATAGCATATGGAGAACATCCAACTCATACCTTCATGGAAGACTCCTATCACAAACTATTTATTAGAAACTCATTAGTCTCATGCTCAAATAAACATACAAGGAAAAGATAGAAATATCTACAACCTTATTAATCACCTCACCATCTCCCACTTAAGGTAGACCTAATTCAGAGCAACTTTACTCACCTATCGTCATTCCTCTAGACTTAACACTCAAAGGAAATCCATAATATTTGTAACATTCAAAAAAATATACCCGTCTAATATAGGGTCTATTAAGTTTTAAGAATAGGTATTGGGGGCAAATAGGCATCCCAATGCCCAATATTAAGAAATATTGGGCATATTAGAAAATTATGGCATAGTAGAAAATATTGGCTTCGGGTGTTAGCATATTTTCTAACATTAGTAAGCTTGTTTGGAAAATGTACCTGCATTAACGACCCTAATCTATAAATCAAGTTGCATAATAGTAACACAATAGGTTCTAGGAATCCAAGTGTCAAGACTAGTACCTTATCACATGATCATTTGAAATGATCATGTAGATTAAGCAGTGCCCAAGGACATAGTGAGGATCCTTGGGACAATAGGTAAACATTCCCAAATGAATCATTAATAATAGATAGATAGGAAAGTACAAGCAACCCATGTGCAAGCACATGGGGAGAAATGGCCTAGAGGGGACCCTCCCCTTAACCGAATTTGGTTAGGGTAGTTAGGGGGCAGGCGTGCACATGGGTTAACCCATGTGGGGCCAAGCTCTCTAACTAATTCTAGACTGTAAACTACTGACCTAACTAACTAACCTATGAAAAACAAAAATAAATTATCTAGTACACCTGATAACCTAAGACTTAATTGGGTGACACTGACCTAGTAACTCGTTAAAGAGACAACCCAGTAACTAACCTCAGATTGTCCAAAGGGTTGGTAATGGTCCTAACAACTTAGGTGTACTTTAGTAATTACCCTAGGAATACTTAATTAATTAATTTATCAACATAATTAATTAATATAAAAGGGTGAAACAAAAATAACAAAGCAATTTCAAGATTTCGGTTAAGACAAGAAAAACACAACCTAGTACCTAACCTAGGATGGTCCAAAGGCTTAGTTATGGTCCTAAAGACATGAGGGTACTTTAGTAATTACCCTAGGTCGCCTAATAACTTAAATTATCAAGTTAATTGATTAAATTAAAGGGGTCAAACCTAAATTCTTACACTAACCTAGTACAACTCAAGAAACATCCTAGTACTTAACCTAGGATGGTCCAAAAGGGTTAATTATGGCTCCAATTATTCAGGGTTACATTATTAATTACCCAAGGTCCCTTAATTAATTAAATTATCCATTTAATTAATTAATTTAAAGGGGCATAACTAAATTCTTAGGAAACATTTAAGATTTGACTAAGTGTTGTGTTTTCCTATTCTAGTCAATCTAGGAGGGGCTTTTTAGTAATTAATTAATTTATTTTTTAATTAACTTATTAATACTTAGTTGAATGAGACAATATCATTTCATAAACCTAAAAACTCACGAACAAACAATTAGAAAAGTCGACGCTAATGTAGTACGCAAAAAGGTAGAAAGTTCGTCGACGTTCTTAGATGAATTCAAGGTGTTCTTCAAGTTTTAATTGAAGGTGGTTTTCGTACATTAAGTTCTACATAAGTTATAGGTTTCAGTCGTTGAATTATTTCTCCAAGATTACTTTCCATCGTCTTGAAACTATGAAATCTCAAAACTAGGGTTGTTTCCTAAGATTCTTGTTGAACGTCTTTTTCCCTAGTATCCTTGTTCACATTTTCAATAATACATAGATTAGTCTTGATCATGTTGTTGATATTTGGTGCTGGCTGATCTTAATGTGTAGGGTTATTGATTTGTAAATGTCAAATGAACGTATGAATTATACTCGTATGGTATTAAGTGTTCCTTACGTGAAATAAAGAACTATGTTGCATCAACTTGTGTCTGAAAATGCTAATATTGAGATGTTATGGTTGTGATGTGTATACTTTTCGTTAAACGTGACTTTATGAAAATTTTATGTTCATTAAAGTTTTCATATAAGGCTGTCCTAAATGGCTACTAATGTGATGCGTGAACTATGTTGTAAGGTTGGCCAAAATAATCTACGTGAAATCATACTTGAATGAATGTTTGGCTGATTGCCAATAAAATGGCTAACAATAAATTTAGCCTTTTTATTAAATGAAATTGAATATAATGTTATCTTTAAATAATTAAAAGTTTGGCTAATAAATAATGTACCCCAAATTTAGCATGAATAAATGTAACTTCGGCTTGTGCCAATAAATTGGCTATGAAGCCATTTCCAAATTGTTTAGGCCAATTCTAATTTTATGCCACTAACATATAACCAAAATTTTTTAATGACCACTTAAGTACATCTAAGGAAATTCAATGAATCCATATCGAAGGGCATTCCAATCATTGGGACAAGTCCCAACATGCATTAAACAAATGAACTATGAACATATGTAACTCATTGTATGAAATTCTCATCCTCCATTAACGATGATATGAAGCTAACAAATGAAATTAAACAAATAAGGTGGGTATTAACATAATGAAATATGCCTAAGTTAATAAAGTGACAAGAATGAGGTCTTAAAGGAAGTGACACAAGCCTCATTGACACCTAAGATACTATGTTAAGATACTCACGAAAAAAGGTGTTAGAATGTGTGAGACAAGTCTCATTAACACGCAAGATGTTCTGTAAAGATAATTCACCTTTCATCAATGTAAATAAAAGGATGATAAGTCATCGATAGAAAGTAAACCTCAATCTAGAAGCAAGCTTCCATAATGTTTGAGTCAACTCTAAAAATTAAGAAGATAAATGAAGTGAGCAATGCACCGATAGACTAGCTATGAACTTGTGCTTTCATGTGTAAGTCTCATGAGATGAGGCTACCACCGAGGTGGATAAGTAGTCTCCATATGTCTCCTAGTCTTTGAACTATGTCTAGAAAACATGGGAACTAGTCTGTGATTTCCACCTAAGAGAACTAGGTATATTTCGGTATCACCTTGGCCAGTGATATCACCTCTTTTCAGTTTGGGAAAGACACAGGATTTCATGTTTAGCTCACATGATCTATGTTGGTTAATGCTCAAAAGAATGTTTTTGGTTCACTATAGTCGCGAGCCACCCCTTTTGGTGTGGGATAAACACTTGACATGGATTCAACTTAGCCGGGGAATCACTCCTTTTCGGTGTGGGCAGACATTGGATTTCATGTTAGCTAACATGATCTAGATTAATTTTGATCAGTGACTCACCTCTTTTCGATGTGGGAAAGACAATGGATTTCATGTTAGCTCGCATGATCTTAATTATAAAGATATATCTTAGAAAGCAAGAAAGAAAGAAGATGGAACGTATGTTCAAAGTGAGCTATAAAGTAAGAGCTTATGAATATCAATCGTCCTTGTTGATACCAATAAAATTTTCAGCGAATAATGGGAAAAGCCAAATAAAATTGGATTATATTGACTTCTTATATTATGCTAAGCCAATCTATGAGTCGTAACTTCCATAATATGAAAATGATGAAATAAGTGGCATAGTCAATAGAGACTGGCTTATGAAGTGTTCATGCCCCACTAATACAGTATCTCACGAATGACTTGTTACAAGGATAGTGAAATCATTCCTTAGTCCTTGGATTACTTACTTGATTCAATGTGGGTATTGCACTTGTATGTAAAACATAGGATCAAAGGAATCATTGAATTACATAACAACAAGAAGAAAAAGACTAAAACAAACTTAGTCTTTAAATAGGGCTCTCGGGTTTGGCATGATAAAATTTTCAATTCTTCGCTCGAGTTGTTCTAAAATTATGTTGATGATTCTAATGTCTTGTGATTATATAGACAATGAGTTGTGTGCTTTGAATGCATTAAAAACATCATATTCATACCAAAATTCACAACTAACGACTTATGAAAGTCTAGTGACTTCACTTTCCAGAAATGGCATGTTGTATCGAAAGAGCTTTCCTTGATCATGCATATCCTTATTTGTGTGTTTTCATACACCCATAATTAGTACAAGTGTGTACTAACCCTATACATTTACTATGTTTTATAGGTGCAGGTCAGAGAGCAAATTGAAGACATATTGCAGCGGTTTGGTAGGTCATCTCTAATTCGAGACCATTTGGTAGGTCCTCTCTAATTCGAGGATTCTACTTCTATATTCATAGCCTATTATTTAGACATAGCTAGAGGATGTTGTCCCTAGTGTTTCTTAGAGATGTTTTAATTTCGAAACTTTTGTATTAAGGCAATTTTGGCAAACTTATTATGATATAATGATCTCTTCTTTTCAATTGCATAATCATTTGTAGTTTATTGTTTAGTAGAGCTTATTGTATATGAATTTATTCTGAGATTATATGAAGTATATGAACACTTCATTTAGTTTTAAAAGTTTTAATTTTTCTGCAAAATTTAACTATATGAATGTGATGAATGCTAAGAAGAGGCTTTCCTGCGACCTCTGAGAGGTCAACGACGCCGGTCGCACTCGGGTTCCAGAATTCGGGTGTGACAATATTCAAGATAGGTCATACTACCCAACCAAATAAGGTCTCAACTATAGCATGAACATCAAAGGTTACAGAACATTAGGTGAACAATAGAGGAGACTTAGCCAAAAGGGCTCTTTCTTTTCTTTCTCCTTTATAATAAGGTAACTTCTAGGTCAATGAAACCCATATCATCACCCTACCAACATAAACATACTGCCTTTACTTTTAGGAATAACCCTATACAAAAGAATGCATTCCATGCAAAACAATCATGAAGGTTCACTGATATTAAAAAAGGCAACACATATATTTAGGCAACATGAAAAATTTTCTATTTAGCACATTGTTCAAAGCGTTTCAAGTCTAAACCGTATCATAAGACTATCATCATGCAAAGTCATATAGTAGCATGTCAATCCAAAAGAAGACTCATTTTAACAACAATTACTTCTAACTTTCTTTAACCATATCATGACCTACATTTCTCAACATAACAAGCCATTTCACATAGAGCTCATACATAGACATAAAGGACATCATATCAACAAATCCTATTATTTCTCATATTTCACATAGGGACGTAATTGGAATCACATAATCAAAGCATGTCAAATTCACCTTAACACATACTCATCAAACCATAAAACTAACATAAGCATCAAAAGTCACCTGTTCTCCCTCAATCATACAGATACCATCTCATCCAAGCAATCACAAGTAAAAGTCTACAAGACAAGAAAACATAAAGAGAGATCTTATAGAGTTATGTTCTATATAACAACATGAGAATGATGAAGAAGGAAAACTTTATCGTTCAATAGCCTCTCTCTCATAGATTTATTGGATTACATTCCACCTTAAAATCAATACATTATCATCAATTCATCATGATAAATCCTTTGACATGTTTTTGAGAAATAAACCATGGCTAGATTGAAGAATAAAAGATTTGGCTATGAACTTGCATTGAAAACATTGAATGGAAATCTCTAGATGGAAGATTAACTAGAAATAAAGATTCACCATACCTTGATGTAGAATAAAACCTCTAAAATTTGATGAAGAACCCATGGAAATCCAAGCTCCAAATTATTCTTGATCTTCACCTTCAATGGAGGTTCTAAAGAGAGTTTGAATTGGAACGGAAGTCTAATTTTTGAATTGAATTAGGAATGTGGTTGTCACATTCTTGATCCCTTAAATACACCCAAAAATCACCAAATAAACCAAATATGGTCAGGCTAGAACATGGGATGAATTTACCATTCACCCCATATTTAAAACAGCATGCACGACAGTTGTTGCAGCCTGCATCAAGGGCCACAAAGACGCCCAGTAGGTTCATCGACGGACCGTACTGCAGGCCGTCGTTTACGTGTGGGGCTTGACAACTTCCTTGAGCCTTCACCAGGATAAGTCTCCATCCACGCCTCCCTAACTACGGGGAGTTGATGGACTGACAAGGTGTCCTTCGGCTTCGTCGATTGACACTGCCAAGGCAGTGTCTCGACAACCTTTTGGGTTCCCCTTGAGGGCCTCTTGTGGATCCCTTGGTGAGTTGTACCTGGACGTTTCCAATGTAAATATATACCTTAACATGTCAAGGACTTACCACATTAGTTTCACCCAAAACAAATACTCGCAACATGTCCAAACATGCTAGGCACACTCAAGACACACTGGTGCACGTCTCTTGGACGTTCTTGGACGTTTGAGGTCTTAACTTCTTGTAACGCAACATACTGCCTATAGACATCATTATTACTCATATAAGCACTTCAGAATCCAATGAAACACATAAAGAACATTAAACCATCTAAGGCCTCTTGGGGACTAGCCGTCAAATGTCTTGGTCGTCCATTGACGTTTGACTTCCAAATGACTTCAAATCACTCATGCCTACTTTAAAACACTTAATGAACATGTTAAAGTAATATAGACACAAGTGAGTATCTATATACCTTAACAAATTTTGCGGATCTTAGAACACACGTACTAAGTATGGCAACTATGTATAAAAACCATCAAAACATGCATAAAGGGACATTTTAGTCAAAACATGCTTTTTATCAAGTAAATCCATTATACATATAAATTAATCATCATATGCAATCCTAACATAATATAATCCCAACATGTAGAGCATCTAAGCAATAATTGTGCATTTCAAAGAATAGAATCCCCTATTCCTATCCAAAACTAAGTATCGCATTAAGCAGCCCACTTCATACGTACATTCATAATATCATACTTAATCATAACATACCATTATTAGTACTGATCATAAATATCTTACCATACATAAGTCATAATTAACATAGTCTTAAGATATCACTTACCATAACCATATCATAGGATCCCACAACTACAATGTGTAAGAGAAGTCTCATACCCTCCATTTCTCTCTGTAGAAACCCTTAAGAAAGCGCTAGAGAGATTTCATAAATATCAGCCATTCATTTACTTTTACATCAGGCAAAAGGTTTCAATAACCAACGTAGACCAAGAGAGATACATGGAATTGAGTGTTCTACTACCATAACGAAAAGAGGGGTTACCTCACGTGCCTAAGTTGTAACAATTGATACATAGATATCTAGGAGGATATACTAAGCTAGAGTCCTATGTGGACATATAGTTAAGGGAGAAGAAGATTGTTACTAGAAACACTAACTTGATAAAGGTGTTGGTTTCCATCCCATGAGAAAACAGATATCTTAGGGAAACCGGACTTGTTATAAATGAGGAAAACCCATATGGGGAGCCAGACATACTAAACTGAGAACCCCATATCATTTGCATTCCCTTTCAGTGCTAATCATCTATTCTCGTTAGTAATCATCTTTAGTCATCACATAAGTTCACATTAGCTTTTTTAGACCCTTGTGTAAAAATCTTATAATAATAGCTCATAAGTGTTAATAAGTGAGAATTGTCCTTAAATTTTTCGAAAGACTAGCAAGTGAGTAGGCCTTTCACTTAAGCATTTCATTCTTATCAAGAGAACTACCTTTCGATCATATAAAAATCATACCATATCATACATACATACTTCATAGTTAATTCAAGTTTATAGGGTTAAAGACGAGGGTACCTTGTAATCAACACTACAATAACACATTAGCTCTAGCATCATTACTATCTATGCAATTCATCTTTTTAAACTTAAGTTCAAGGATGAACAAACATTCACACCTTCTTGGACTTCATGGGACTTCATGCTTCAATAATCAAATAATGCAGAATCGACACATAATATAAGGTAACTCATGAAGAAACAACATAACTAACATCAATATAAGCAATGAATATATTCATTGACTTCAAACAATTGGCCATATCAAATCCAAGATTTATGAAATTGGGGATGAACATGAGTCTAACGGAATTTCAAGTGAACAACAACAATTAACCATCATTATTCACGTAAAAAACCTTAAGTAATCATAATTAAATATAATTAATTCATATATTTGTTTTTCAAAGAAGACCCATGTACACAGAATACCCCTTGATTTTGGGTAAATTTTAAAAACATCTTTGGGAGGACCACTTGGGTAAAGGAATCCCAAGATTGAAAGAAAACATACCTTATTGTAGACCTATCCACGAAATTGGTTTTAAATCTTTTAGAATTGATCCTCTTCTTTGAGCTTCAAGGTCCTTCAATGTAGGTGTTGTGCAAAAAGTGTATTTAGAGAGAGGTGAGAGCAATTGGATTCTCAAATTTGGGATTTGTTTTTGGGTGGGAATAGTTTTAAAATTACTTAAAGTCAGTATATACTAAGACCCTAATATATCTAAAACACCCTCACTTGTATGAACCTTTTAATTAAGTCAAGCATGACTTTTATTTTTGGAAATATCATCGCGGAACACGTACCCATTGTGGAGATGTTCCCTGAAATTTTCCTAAAGTAAAATCTGGGAAAGAAGGGTCTGTGATTGTTGACCATTATGCGGTGATACTTTTTGGTCACAGGTGGAGCAATTTCGCGATGCGATGCTACTCCCACAACCTACTGCCCGAATGTTTCTTCTTCATTTGCCTTTTCTAAATCCTCTAGACTTTCTCGATCCTTTCCCTAATCATTTAGGATCGTAATTACTCCTTGTAGGTCAAATTTCATTAGGTTAGTATCTATATTAGGTCATGGAATTTCCGGGGTGTTACAATATCTCTCCTTAGGAACATTCGCCCCGAATGACACTTGGACATTTGTTCTAGTGAAGGCAATGACTCGAAAATAGCAGCACAACAACCAGTCATATCAAACAACTTCATGGCATCATATATCATAGGAACTTTATCTACAACATCATCATGCTCGAAACTAATTACTTCTACACATAAGCATAGGAGGAACTACCTTCTCCATATTCATTGAGCATCAACTTATTTATTAGGTAATCAACAAGACACTTCCTTATCAAGACAACTTTAACAATGTTCAATACAACTCTTATGAAGATAATTTAAAACAATATATAGGAGTGCAAGTCAATCATGAGAACCATAATTAATGAAAACTCAAAATACAATTGAAGCATGAGTTTTCACAAAAATATGCACACACAAGGAAATCATGACATGATCATCAACACATATGACTCTCAATTTACATTAAATTAAGGGAAACTACTAACCTCAACCTTGGATAGGAGTAAGAGGAATGAAATAAGAATGAAAAGGACTTCATGTCGACATCAGCCTCCCATCTTTCACCCTCAACTAGATGCTTTCTCCATAGAAATTTTATGGAGGAAACCTCTTTATTCCTTCAATTTCTTAACTTGACTATCCAAGATCCTAACTGGAACCTCTTCATAAGAAAGGTTCTACCTCACCCCTAAACCTTCCAAAAGAACAACAGACATCGGGTCACCTATACATTTATTGAACATAGAAACATGGAAAATCAGGTGCAACAGGGCCAATTCTTTTGGAAATTTCAACTCTTAAGAAACTTTCCTAACTCTTTTCAAAATATCATAAGGGACAACATACCATGGAATATGTTTCCCCTTTTTACAAAATTTCATTACCCCTTTCATGGGTGAGATATTCAAATAGACCCAAACACCTAACTCAAAATCAAGGTCCCTCTTTCTATTGTCAGCATAAAACTTTTAGCGACTATAAGCCAATTTCAAGACATATCTTATAAGTCAAACTTTACCTTAGCCTCATAGACTACCTCGGGACCAAGAATATAAATTTACCTACTTCAAACCATCAAACTGGAGACAGAAACATCCTACCATAAAGTGCATCAAATGGTTCGATAGAAATATTCGAATGGTAGCTATAAATGGTAGGTGGTCATTCCAATTACTTTTAATGTCAAGGATACACACTCTTAACATGTCTTCTAGGGTTTGAACGGTGATTTTCGCCTGACCATCCATTTGACGGGGAAATGTGTTACTAAGTTTCACTTGAGTACTAAGTCCACTATGCAATGACCTCTATTAGTTGGAAATAAATTGGGCACTTCTATCTGAAATAATCGACAAAGGGTCCCATATATCGTTACGAAGTACTTAATGTAAAACCTAGCATATTCTGTAAAATCTGAAACCTTGACGAGAAAAAAATGGGTTGTTTTAATCAATCTGTCGACAATGACCCAAGCGGAGTCATATTGCCTATGAGAACGAGGCAAACCTACTACAAAGTCTATATTGACACCTTACCACTTTAAAGTGTGGATATTAATATCTTGAGTTAGACCTCCCGCTTCTTTGATGCTCTCGTCTATGACTTGGTGGAAATTTAGCATCTAGTCACAAAGTTCACTGTACCTTTTCATTGTTTTCAACCAATAAATCTCGCATAATTCATGATAAATTTTGGTGTCCCCCGAATGGATGGAATATCGAGACCTATGGGCCACCTCTCAAATTGTCTCCCTTAGGCCATCCATATGTTGTACACATAACCTCCCTTGGTGCCTAAGCACTACATCTTCTCCTTGAGAGAGTTTTTTATATATTTATTTAGAACCAACTCTTTTAATTCAATCAATATGGGGTCAAGATGTTGCTTAGACTTAACATCAACTACAACAGATGACTCGGAATTATGAATGATTGTGACACCCCATTTTAGGGAATCTTCTAGTCGGACACCCACTCGGGCTAGCCTATGCACATCACGGTGTAACTCCATTTTGTCTTCCTTGACATGCGACACATTATCCATATATACACGACTCATGGCATCCGCAACTACATTGGCTTTATGGGGTTGGTAAAGGACACACATGTGATAGTCTTTCAAGAGTTCCAACCACTTTCTTTGTCATAGGTTCAATTCTTTTTTCTTAGAATCATATTGAAGACTCTTGTGGTTGGTAAATGCATAAACACGTACCCCATATAAATAGTGTGTCCAAATCTTAAAAGAAATATTAACCGTCGGTAGTTCAAGGCATGAGTTGGATAGTTCTTCTCATATACCTTGAGTTGTCTTGAGGCATAAGTTATTACCTTACCATGTTACATAAGGATAAAAACCAAGCCCACTTGGGAAGCATCACAATAAACTACAAACCCTTCGATAAGGTCAACAAATAGGCGGTGCTGAGTTTATCTTTCAATAATTGGAAGTTCTTTTCACATGATTCCGACTATTAAAACCTGGACTTTTTTTGGGTCAAGGCCACTAATGGTGGTGTGATAGATGAAATTCCTCAAAAAAAAATTATATTACTCTTCCAAACCCAAAAATCATTGGATGTCGGTAGGACTTAAAGGTTTAGGAAAACTTTTGACTGTATATGTCTTTGTCTGATCAATCATTACACCTTTAGTAGAGACAACGTGATCAACAAAACCAAACGGTGTCAACAAAAATTCACATTTACCAAATTTAATGGAAAGTTGATTATCCTTGAGGACTTGCAAAACAATCATCAAATGGTTCGTATGATCATTCTTACACTTAGAGTATATAACGATGTCGTCAATAAACACAATCACAAACAAATAAATATAACTTCTAAAAACATGATTCATAAGGTCACTGAAAGTCGTCGGGGCATTTGTGAGACCAAAGGACATCACTACGAATTCAAAATAAACATACCTTATGTGAAAGGCCATTTTTTAAATGTCTACACCCGTCACACTAAGATTGTAATAACCCGACATCAAGTCAACATTTTGTAAGTAGCTCGCACAATGCAGTTTATCAAACAAAGTATCAATCCTAAGCAGTTGATACTTATTCTTTATAGTTACATTGTTCAATTAGAGATATTAAATACACATTCTTAAAGACCAATCCTTATTCTTCACACAAAATATCGGAGCGCCCCATAGAGATAACTTTTGTTGAATAAAACCCATATCTAGAAAATCCTTGAGTTGAGCCTTTAATTCCTTGAACTCGACTGGGGACATCAGGTAAAGAGGGATTGAGATGGGTTTTATATCCGGCAATAAATTAATGATGAAATTTATTTCCCCTTAGGAAGAAAATCCGGGAAGGTCATCCGTAAAGATTGTAGGAAAATCATACACTACGGGGATTGACTCAAAAAGAGAAGTCTTAGACTCAAGATCCTTGACCCTTACAATATGATACAGACATCCCTTAGAAATCAAGTTACGAGATTTTAGACATGAAATAATTCGATCTCTAGGGATTGAGTTTCCTCCTTCCATTCAAAAACGGATTCCTTAGGAAATTGAAACATCACAATTCGGGTCCTAAAGTCTATGGACGCAAAACAAGCATGAAGCCAATCCATCCCCAATTTGACATCAAAGTCTAACATATCAAGTTCTACCAAATTAGCTAATTTGAATCTAATCGGCAATGATATGGGACAACCCCTATAAACTCTTTTAACAACTACTGAATCACCTACCAGGGTAGAAACCGAAAAGGGTTCATCTAAGACATCTGAAGAATATTAAATTTCATAGCCACTTAAAGAGTTACAAAACACAATGTAGCACCGAAATCCAACAACGCATAAACATTAATTGAGAATACTTGCAACATACCGGTAACAACGTCCGGAGATCTCTCTTGATCACCGCGAGATTGGAGAGCATAGAAATGATTCTTGCATCGCAATTCGTACCACTTGATTTTGTTTAAAAATTTTACCCTCCTTCATATTTTACCATAGGGAAGTCCCTCTTAATGTGGCCACTCTTACAAGAATTATAGGAATTACCCCTGCAAACTAGGCACTCGACATCATGTTTTCTACCTCACTTTAAATAAATAGGCTTCTCAACATAGGAACCATCGCCTCTTCCTTCTTGAGGCTTGGGATTAGATACTTTACCTTTGTTGACCCTTGGGGTGTTAGGAGGACCTTTTCTTGGAAAACCTCTTCTTGAAACTTTGCTTATCTTTATTCTCAAACCTAGCATTGGAAGAATTTTCTACTTCGTCCATTGTTCTATTAAACTCCCTGCCAACTTTCTGAAGCTTTTGCTCCTCAATTTCTTCGGCATGAACCATTAGACAAGATATGTCCATGCGAGGAGTTAAATGTTACACCCTCATAATGAGCTACGTTGAATTAGACCCTAAAATTTTGATTATGATCTTATAAGGTCTTAAAATGAGTAATAATAGTGTTTAAAGGCAGTATGTAAAGTTTGGAAGAGTTTGGAAGTTAAACGTCCAAGGGCGTCCAAGACGTCCAGAAACTAGGCGAAGTTGAACTAGTGTGAAGTAGTGTTTTATAGTGGATTTTTGGTGGATGGTTTGAGGGTTAAGTATAGCATTGGTTCTTCCCATACATATACTGACATGGAAAGGGTCGAAATGTTTGAGAACGACGCCCAGGGGACCAGACAAGGGGTCCCTGAGGAGGACCCAAACTTGGGTCATTGAAGCTGCCAGGCAGCCTAGATGTGGAGGCTGATGCACAACGCGTAAGCATCACGTAAAGGGCTATTTTTTCCCTGCAACGCGGGGCCATCTTCAACAATTTTGTCTCAAGTTATTTTCCATAACCAAGAAATAAAAATGCCTCCGTGACGTGTAGTAACCTCCCAAATTTGGTCGGGTCAATTTTAAGTCAAACTAGAATTGGTTAAATGGTCCAATAGTTGCAGGGGTATTTTGGGGATTTTAGGGAATAATTATTGGCGGTTATTTTAGATATTTGAAGTTTATATAAGAAGTACAATATACATTTATACCCTAGACTCGAAATAAAAACTTTCTCCCCCAAAATTCTCCAGAAACCACCATTGGAGAAGAAGAGAAATTGGAGGCAGCTTTTAGGACGAAAGTCACCATGGTTTCAAGTTGGGTTTAAGTGTTACACCATCAAAATGAACTAAGGTCTCCAGATCCTCACATGTTCCTAAAAATGGTAATACCATGTTAATAAATTGTTTTCAAGCTTGTATAATTAATTTGAAGAGGTCTGGAGGTCAAACACTGAAGACGTTCGAAAGTTGGTCTTTAGACGTGCTAGTGTCTTTGTATGTTTTCCTTAGCTGTATATATTGTTTGAAGTCCATAAAAAGTATAGGTTACAAAAACATTAATATAAATTTTAAAGGTCAAAACTTTCGGGTACGACTCCCCAAGGACAACCCAAAGGGCCCCCAAAGAGGACCCAAACGTTGGACAAGGAGGCTGCCCAAGGCAGCGTGCAGCAGCAAGATTGGGAACCAGCCTCACGTCGCGCGCCAGTCACTGAGTGTTCCTGTGCGACACATTCCAAGTACGAGGCTCACTTCCACAAAAATTATTTGGGGAAAAATCAAAGGCTGCCCTCCCGACGCGCAACCACTTCCCAAATTAGGTTGGGTCGTTTTAAAGTGAACTTGACATGCCTAAAAGTCCAAATAAGTATGGGATAGTTTTGGTATCTTAGGAAAACGATTATAAAATGTTTTTAGGACCTTTTTAACCTTCTTCAAAGAAAAAACTCTAACACCCATTGAAAAATCAAAATCCCCAAAACTCCCTCTTCTTTCAAAACCCCCAAAACCTCCATGAAAGACCAAGATCAAGAACAAACTATGGAGGTTGATTCTTGGATCTTTATTCTCAGAATTTTTTCGGCTTTTTAATGTAAAAGTCATGGTAATCCTTTACCCCTATATAACCATTAATCTATGGAATCCTTTCAATGCTTTTTCCAATCATGATTCAGAGTCAAAAATCCTATCCTTAAATCTAGCCACGACTTCTTTCTCAAATTGATTTCAAAAGCCTTCTAATGATGAATGTATGTTTATCTACTGATGATGATGAATTTATATCTAATTTTATGAAGAATCCATGATCCTTCTAATTTATCAAATTGGCCGATAATATGGGTCTTGTGATCTTGATGTCATGTTTATAGAATTGTGATTAGGTTGTGTTGGAATTGCTTATTGCTATTACTATCTATATCAATAGTATATGAATGGGGGATCAATATCAAAGATGATAATTATCTTGGAGATTCGGTAAGTTGACTGATTTCCTGTAATTAGCTTAGAATGTATATTGAATTGTGTGATTGGTATGGTCCACTTATGGTGGCGGTGTTTATATTTTTGTACATGTATATGTATTATGATCATGGTCTTTATTACATTAGAAGCAAGATCAATTCATATGATTATTTCATCATTTAGGAAGTTGATGTTTTTAGCCTTGATTCTAATATCATGTTCTACGTGAATTGATGACATGTGAAGTATATGAATAGCCCTCAAAACTAGTTGTATGACCTAGGTGTGAATATGATGTCATATGTATATGTGTGATGATCATGTTAGGGTTAGGTGTGGTCCATATGGCTAATGATCGAAGATATTCTGGTAGCATGACCCTTACCATAAGCCTATATGAATGTTTAATCAAAGTATGCTAGGAGTTTCCTATTCCATTGTTGAATATGTATTTGCCTCCTATGAGGTAATATGAGTGTGTGTAGTCAATAGTCTTTAATACTCTAGATGTTTTTTACTCAGGACTTAAAGAATGTTGTACATGTGTTGTGATCTTAAGAGGGTGGCTTCCTCAATACTATCTAATAGCCATTATGTGATTATGTTGACAAATGTACACATACACACTTCATGCATCACTATGAATATGATAGATTCATGATGATTAAGGAAAGGATAGTTCTCCTATGCATCATCACCTATTTTTATGCATGTAAGTATATGATTAATGAAGTTATGATATTTGTGATTAGAGGTGTTATGTGAGGATGGACCTCACATTATATTCACAAACACATGATAAATGATTGTATGACTATGTGAAAGGACATTCTCACATAATATAGGGTCCACGATTAAAGGACATTTTCATCTTAGAATCCTTTGAACTATATGATGTAGGAAGGAGAAAGTTCCTAAATACTTCATTATTAACTAATGAATTAAAGGCTTAAATATATTAAAAAGTGAGTTAGATCCTACCACGGAGTGAACATGACAAATGAGAGTTGGAGCATCACGTTAGTAAGTCCGGCTTCCCACAAAGAGAACCTTCACGTTTAGCATGTCCGGGTTCCCAACATAGGTGTTGTCTCATAAGATGGAAACCTCCACGTTAGCAAGTCACAATTTTTAGAAGCAATATCCTTCTTTAATAACTACGTGGTCCCTTAGTTTTTAGCTTACTGGATCCACTAGAATAGATATTTTGGATGAAGCTCCTACCTTGGCAGGTAGTACCCTCTCTTTTCGGTGTGGGAGTAGAACACCGGATTTCGTGTAGCTCACATGGTCTATGTTAGTTATTGCTAACTCTCCCAAAGTAAGAAATGAACTAAGATAAGATAATAAACTCTAATCACAACGCCTTGAGAGGATTACATAGTATTGGTAGGATTATGGCCCCTACCCATGCATGCACAAGTGAACCTCAAGAAAGGATAACATAAGTACATGTACACAAGTAAGACTTATGTGATGTTATATATGAATTGTGTGAATTCATTGTTAAATGACTTTTCCACGGTTGAGACGTCAATTATGTGTGTGTGTGTGTAAATTACACTTATGGCTTTTATATGGGGTTACTAAGTATATGAGTGGGTATGGGACTGCACGTGTTCATTGTACAGGTAAGCTTTTTGAAGGGGTTATGAGGGTGGTTTACTTATGGTATGAACTAAATGAGTTATGACTAAGGTTGTAGTAAAGGAAAGAGTATGTATATGATGCTATGATGTATATGTTTTATGTCAATTTGTGAATGAAAGTGTTATAAATTGTTGAGTATGTAATGTATAGTCTATGGTGACTTCTTAGGTACACTTGGTGGAAATAGTATTATGGGATGCTACCTACACATTGAACTAGTGTGACTTAGGAATTGTCTTAGGTGATGGTCCCTATGTGAAGTTGATGTCTATGAGGTGCTTAAGACTTATGAATATATGTGGTTGCCTTATGAGTCATTATTATGAAAGACTATTGTAAAGTGACCTCAAGCTGATATATTGTAATAAGTACACTTGAGGGTTACTTGAGGAAAGAAGTAATATAAAATAGAGGTAGTATATTGTATGTATTGAATATGCCTAAAAGTATTATAAATGGCTTTATGTGCTATTATGAGAAGTATCCATGTCTAAAATATGTATGTGAACTATATGGAACTTATATGTTCTATGCTATATTAATATTATATGTGCTTTATTCATGAAGTTTACTAAAAAGTCATGTTGCATGACTTTAAATGGAATGTCCTCTTCTAGTGCATGTTTTTGCATGGTTGTCATACTTAGTGAATTCTTGTACTAATACCATTCTTCTTCATCTTTTTACACAAACTGTAGGTGGTGATGTCTAGAGGATATCTCTTAAGTGAAAATCTTTGATAGATCTCCCAAGTTCAAGTAAAGGAACCCTTATGATTCAAGGCATGCGTATGTCAAGATTCTTCTTGAAGTTGATGTAATAGATTGGCCTTATATTTTATGTTATTAAGGGTCGTGACCCTATTCTATTATATTGAGTTGTGTCTTAAGATGGCAAAGAGTTTTAGAGTATGACTATATATTATGAGGATTTTATATTTATATATGAAAAAATGTTCTAGCATATGATATGTGATAAAAAGTTTGAAATTTTCCACTAATTTTATGATTATGCAATGAAAGATGGCTAAGGGCTTGTCTTAGACCCCCGAGAGGTAGACGACGCTGTGTGACAATTTAAGGATACCATTACTTCTAGGGTATACCCTCGGGTCATAACAAACATGATATCAAAGCATAAGATATTTTGTTTTTTCCTGAGGTTTTAAAGTCTCGAATTACCAGGTCTAGTATAGTATCGTTTGTCACTGGTGAATCACGACACATATATGAACGAGAGACTATCGGACGATAGAGTTTCCCTTCTTCACTATTCTCATATCGTGCCATAAAACTTACCTCTATATGATCTCTCTCTTATGTTTCCATTTTCTAGTGGTCTTTTAGATGTGATTTCTTGGATTGGGATAATGTCTAAATTCTTGATGCAGAAAAGGTGAGTTTTGATACTATATTGGTTTTATGGTTTGGTGAGTATTAATGAAGGTGAATTTAGTATATGTTGATGTGATGCCATTTATGGCTATAGGTGGATTATGAGGAATGTGATATTATGTTGAAAAGTTATGATATGATATGGTTATAGCTTGTTAATAGTTGTTATGGTTGAATGGAGTTCCCCTTGGAATGATAGAATGTCTTATGATTATGTAGGATGGTAGCATGATGTTATGATATAGGCTTGGAAAGTCTTGGTGGATGGTATCATGATGTTATGAGGTCTCTCTCTCTCTATCTCTCTATCTCTATCTATCTATCTATCTATCTATCTATCTATCTATCTATATATATA
>NC_028637.1:61564485-61585392 GCF_001406875.1 Solanum pennellii
TATATATATATATATATATATATATATATATATATGAAATAATGTTCTAGCATATGATGTGCCATAAAAAGTTTTAAATTTTCATCTATTATTATCGTTATGCAATGAAAGATGTCTAAAGTTTGTCTTAGACATCCGAGAGGTCGACGATGCCGTGTGACGATTAGAGGATACCATTAATTCTAGTGTATACCCTCGGGTCGTAACATTAAGGCTCTAGTATAAGGTATGTGAAGCTTATTCATCCATGAATTCTTCTATTAATGGAGTCCCCTAGTTATCCCTCAATTGGGAATCCAAACAACCCCAATCTAAAGAGGGTTGTGATTGCATTGTGGATAAGACTTTATTGTGATCCCAATCTAGTGAGTATATTCAATTATGTTCATATGATGATTATAAGACGTTTCCATGATGTTTTCATGGTGAATTGAAGTATTTTAAGTTTAATGTGATCATGGTGATTTTAGGTCAATAGAGGAAAAATGAAGGTTCTAGGTGATCTTCTCAATTCAATTGTATAGTATAGTACTTCATAGTGACTAAATCACCCAGATATGAATTAAACTAGGCTTGATTGATCTAGTATGGTCTTGATTTGTAAAGTTGGAATTGAACCTATTTGATCATGTATGACTAGTCTTACCTTCTAATCATCCAATTGAATGAAGTAAGAATGTAATTGAACATAGATCATGATGAATTGAAGATAGAAATCTTTTATGGGCTGGTATGCCAATGATTCTAGTGGTTTAGGGGTGAAGTCATTATGAAGAGATTATGTTGATGTTTTCTTCTACACCTAGACATGAACATGATTAGGAGAAGCAAGTTCTCACATAGATGAACCTTAGGTTGACTTAAGAACCTAAAATTAATCAATATGGCCTCATGGGCATTACTTTATGAATCGTGGATTTATCATGTTATAACTTGAATATGTAAGTATATTGAAGGTCTTGAAGACTTATGTGTATATGTGGAGTCAAAGCATGAGTTATTCTAGTTGATGATGTGTTTCTCTAGTAGGCTATAGTTAAGTTATTATGTTTATTACTTGATGTTAAAGTATGATGATTCTTGGTAATTGTATGAGACTTGTGATAACTTATATTGATGATTATGTAGTACTGAATATGGTGACCTATGGATGACATTGGTTATGCCTATGTGCTTAGTGAATGATATGATATATGTGGAGTATCAACTTGTTTTGTTTTGGTAGACTTGTGTCCCTTACATGATACATGTAGAATGTGAATATGAGTTCATGACTTAGTATGCTAAAGATTCTTAGTCTTGTATGTGTGATTTACATGTGACCTTAAACATATCTAAAAAGGTCCTTTATGTGGAACCTTCAACCTAGTTGGAAGGTTATGATATCCTTGAAGTTAAAAGACATAATGGTATCCTTCTTATGTGAATGTTGGACTTAGGGTTGATTGGCTAGAACGACATGAAATAATCCTTAGGAAAGTCTTTGAGATATCCTCTTAACTATTCTAGGTAGCCTTAGTGGACCCTCTTTGGTAAGGTGTAATGTGATTAGGTGATGAACATGTTATGGTACCTCTTCATATACTCCTTCATTGAAAAAAATCTATGAGAACAAAGGATAGAACTTAGTGAGTATACTTGGGAAGTTACTCTAACTAAGATAATATTAGAGAACAAAGAAACCATCGATATTCCTTAACCATGTGCCTACATGGGTTGTGTCCTAGTTCTACCATTAGTAAGTAGAACACCCTTATCGGAGTAGGTTATGACTCTGGATTCCATCCATAGCTAGTATATTTTATGTCGGTTATTGCATATTCTCATCATATTGGATGAATACTAGTGTTGGATAAGTACTATGAAGTTTAGGTAGTGGAATGGACGTTATCTAGACATTGCACAATTAGGGTTTCAAGATGTTAGTGTGGGAGTACCCTAGGTCTTCTCCAAGTCCATTATGTGAATGTCCTTGATTTTTTAATGTCTCTTAAATGGACTTATAAAGATACAAAATTAAGTCAACGACCAGAACATAAAATGTTTGGGACAAGGTAAGAAAATGGTATTAGTACTCTAGATGTACTAAGTATGAGATCTTATGCACATACGCAAGCAAATCATGCTAAAAGGGATTTATATTAAAACATTCCATTTTACCCCTCTTTTGGGGCTTAATGCATAGTCAAGTAAGTAATACTAATCAACCAAACATGCTTACTATCTCATCAAGTAATACTTATCCTAACACACTTAGAATCATGATTTACTACAACCCTAACATCAAGGAATAATATCACATGAATGAATAAAAGTTAAACATATCATAATAAGCAAGACAACTACTCACAAGTCCTTATCAAGTCAACAAGTGAAATGACCAAGCAAATCCCCATAGCCTTACTCAATGAAGTATCCTCAACAAGAAAACATGACCAATGTACAACTTTACATATCATGGTATTTAGTCTTGCATTTCATCTTGTATTATCATTATAATCCAAGGCATATGCATAAATAAACTTAATCAACATATAGTATCAACAAATATAACATGGTCGTCATATATATACTTCATATATTATCTTAACATAAACATATAAGAACATCCTCCTAAGACTCCCTCAAGACTAACTAGTGCAATGTCTAGGTAGAATCCCATAGCTCTACCTAGACTAAGCTAGACCTCTTAGGTTATCCAAGTTAGAGTTCAAGTCCTTTAATTCGTTTTATCATTTGGGAACATCTTTCCCTAACCGCATAGACCACATGAGATAGTGTGGAATCCGGTATCATAAAACCATACACCGAAAGAAGGCGGACTACTTGTTAAGGTAGTACCAAAACATAAAACATAGCAACTATGTGGATCCACTAGCTAGTATTCCTATGGGGGGCAACATACTTCAAGAATTAGGAGATTTAGTTTGGACCCTATTTATGCGCCATGCATTATAGTATCCAATATCAAGAGTAATGTAGTGCTCCTACCTTCCCTATTTGGGAAGGGACACTCCTCTATCTAGTTCACTCGGTGCTAAGCTAGAGTCCCTTTTTGAAATGTCTTTAAGCCTTAAATTATCAATCAAAACTTAATTTAGGCCATAGGATCTACTCCTTGTATAATTATCATCATCAATAACTTAATAAGAATTGTACGAGTATAAGTCCTTTCATCACAATTCATATAAATGAGGTTAACACTTTAGCATTTGATAACATATTAAGGCACATTGATAGTTTTCACCATCCTTATAGCACATACACCTTAATCATCCTCACAACATAGTCAAGACATTTCAATTCAACATCATACCACCCTATAATCCTAAGATATGGCATACTCCAATGTAATATCATGGCTTAACAACAACTAATCACAATTGGGAGTAAAGATAGAGATTCTAAAACTTGCCAAGTCTTTCTCATAGCCTATCATCAAGGCCTTACTATCAACCCATAACTCAACCCAACTTGGAGAGTAACATCATATCACATTGATAATCAATAGAATAACAAGGCCAATTGCATCTCTATACCACAATTCATCTTTACATCACAATTTGAAACAAGATACATAGACTAATTTCACATTGTAATTCATAACCTAAATCAGATCTCAGAACTAGCATGATAGGCCTATAATTCATCTTAATTTAACCATAATATTACCATAGGATAATAATATATTCAACAACCAACTCAATTGAATGATCACCATACAACATAGGTCAAGATCACTACCTAGGGTTAGGGATAGAGGATCATATTCTTCAATTAGACCAAATCATCAACAATTATCATAAACAAGTTGATTTACATGTAAATCTACTCAATATAACACTAAGAATTTATTAACAACTCAATCCATAACTTCAATTTCTTAATTGAATGAAACCCATAAGAAAACTCAACTTTTTGAAATCTATTTTGAAAGAACCCTTTGAGCAAAGAATCTCAAAAGTGAATAGAACTCATACCTTAATGTTTCTTAACAATTTGATTAAGAATCCACCCTTTTTTCGGCCCCAAACCCTAGTTCTTGCTAGCCTTTAATGAGGGTTGAAGGTATCTATAGAGGGGCTTAGTTAACTTAATTAGTTTTCCTTTAATCACTAACTAACCCCTAAACCACTTATTAATTAAATGAAATCATTTAAAATTCATCAGTTAAATTCGACCCTCACCGATGAGACCCCGAGCAACGGTCCCCCCCATCCTGCACTCCGTCGTCTTCCTCCAATTTTTCTAAGTGTGGGGTGACGGTGGCCTCGACGCCCAGTCGAGTCAATGACACATCGTCAACCCCTTTTGTCGCGTGTAACAGTAGCTAGGTAACCAAGGGCCTTCACGAATCTTTCTAAGTGTGGGACGACGGTGGCCTCGACGAACCATCGAGCCACTTATAGACTGTTGTCTGTCCTGTCGATGCACACTTCTAGGCAGTGCT
Organism: Solanum pennellii; assembly: GCF_001406875.1. Lineage (NCBI taxonomy): Eukaryota > Viridiplantae > Streptophyta > Magnoliopsida > Solanales > Solanaceae > Solanum > Solanum pennellii. The sequence goes on from NC_028637.1 coordinate 61,568,936, forward strand.
GCATCAAACTGCAGGGATTCTCCTCAAGGGCACTTGGTTGGTCCTTGGGGAGTCGTACCCAGACGTTTTAATCATGAAACCACTCAAACAATCCATTAGCTACCTTTTCACCCATTTCCATTCATTTCCAACTCCTAAAAGTTAGTAAAAAGGCTAAAGCACACTAACAGCCCTTTGAACCAACTTCCCAGACGTTTTGGACGTGTTGGTTCTTAAACTTTCTAAATGACCTATATTTATTAAAAATGGACTTAGAAACTGTGTTTAGACTTTATGACACCTATTTTAGGCTTTACCACGAGTCTTGGATTTTCATGGTGTTAGACTATACCCCCCTTAGAAATATTCAACCCTGAATGACACTAAAACTCCTTTAAAGGAAGGAATAGACGCAAGACTAGCAGCCCAACCAATCAACAATATCCATTTAACATAAATCATGTCACTTCACAAGACAAATATCAAAATTCATATTACCATACCTAAGGCTCAAAACACTTCATCATGAGGCATTTCATTCTCACAACACATATGAGCTCAACATACATCACATGAGTGAATTGGCACAAAGTTCAACTTAATAACATGCTACCTAACATTTCATGAAGACTCACCATATCAAAATGCACAACATAACCCAAAACAAGCAAAAAGAAAAATTTAAAGTTTTTAATAGCAATACACATCGACTTCTCTTTAAAACTTACTGTGAGGTTTTAAAAAATGCAAATTTTTGGCAACACTTCACCCAAAAATTAAGAAACACAAATCTTTGTCAAAATTATATAATTAAAAAGAATGGCTAACCTTAATTCTGAAAAAGATGAGGATAACGGGACTTCATATCAGCCTCGGCCTCCCATGTAGAACCCTCAACTAATTGAATTTTTCATAACACTTTTACGTATAACACATCTTTATTCCTCAACTTCTTTACTTGCCTATCAAGAATTTGAACCGTGACTTCCTCATAAGAGAGGTTATATATGACACCCAGAACCTCAATAGGAAGAATAAACTCGGGGTCACAGATACACTTTTTCAACATAGAAAAATGGAAAACGGGATGAATCAAAGACAATTCACTAGTAAGTTTCAATTCATAGGCAACTTTACCAACCCTTTTCAAGATTTCATAGGGGCTCACGTAACGAGGACTCAATTTCCCTTTCTTGCCAAACCTAACCACCCCTTTCATTGGTGAAATTTTTAAATACACCTTATCACCTTCTTCAAACTCCAAATCCCTTCTCCTATTATAGGCATAAGACTTTTGCCGACTATAGGTCATTTTCTACCGGTTCCTTATGATATGAACCTTTTCCAAAGTCTTATAAATAAACTCAGGACCAAAAAGTTATGGCCCACCCACTTCAAACCATCCAATAGGAGACCTACACCTCCTACCATACAAGCCTTCATAGGGAGCCATGGAAATGGATGAATGAAAATTGTTGTTGTAGGAAAACTCCACCAAAGGTAAATGACTATCCCAACTCCCTTTACTATCATTAATGCATTCTCTAAGAAAATATTCAAGGGTTTGTATCATACACTCCACTTGACCCACCGACTGGGGACGAAAAGCGGTGCTCAACTTCACCATAGTACCTAACCCTTTTTGGGACGGCCTCCAAAATCTAGATGTGAATTGTATGCCCCGATCCGATGTGATGGATAATGGAATGCCATGGCGGCACACAATCTCATCTAGGAAGAATCTTGCATAATCTTCCACCAAATATGAAGACTTGACGAGGATAAAGCAAGCGGATTTAGTTAGTCGATCCATAACAAACCATATGGAATCATAGGACTTTTGGGTCCAGGGTAAACCTACTACAAAGTCCATATTGATGTCTTCCCATTTACAAGTTGGAATTTGGATCTCTTGTAGTAAGCCACCCGGCTTTACGTGTTCGGCCTTTACTTGTTGGAAATTCAGAAACTTAGCGAAAAATTCTGTTATGTCCCTTTATAGACCTTTCCACTAATATATTTCCCTTAGGTCATGGTACATTTTTATTGACTCCGGATGAATTGAGTAGCAGGTCCCATGTGCTTCTTCTAAGATCTGAACCCTCAAACCATCTACATTGGGAACACATAATCTCCCTTGTTAATTTAACACAACATGCCCCCACGGAGAATGATTTATTCAACTTGCAAAAACTGATTCTTACAACTCCATCAAGGCTAAATGAGGGTGTTGTTTGCACTTTACCTCAACCACTAAAGATTAATCGGAGTTACGATGAACTATGGCACCCCCATCCGGAGCATTCTCCTAACTATCCAACCTATGCACTTCCCTTGCTAGATCCTTTTTGTCTTTATCAAGATGGGATACACTACCCATAGTCATCCGACTTAGGGCATCCGCAACTACATTAGCCTTGCCGAGGTGATAAAGGACACTCATATCATATTCTTTCAACAACTCAAGTCACCTTCTTTGTCGGAGATTTAACTCCTTTTGGGTAAACACATATTGGAGACTCTTATGATCGGTAAAAACATCCACATAAACCGCATACAAATAATGCCTCCAAATATTCAAAGCAAACACCAAATTCCTCTTATGCACCTTTAGTTGCCTAGAGAAATAAGCTATCACCTTCCCATTTTGCATAAGCACACACCCAAACCCACTCGGGATGCGTCCGAATAAACCACAAAACCCTTTGTACCATCCGATAAGGTCAACAACGGAGCGGAAGTAAGCTTGTATTTCAAAAATTAGAAGCTCTTCTCACATGCCTCCGACCACTCAAAATTTTTACTCTTTTAGGCCAAAGTAGTCAAAGGACACGTAATGCATGCAAAACCATCCACGAACCTCTGATCTTAACCCGCTAAACCCAAGACACTCCTGATGTCAGTCGGAGTCAATGGTCTTGACCAATTTTTCACTGCTTCTGTTTTCCTTGGATCTACTTCAACTCCTTCACTAGAAATGATGTGCTTGAGAAAAGTAACTGATCTCAACCAAAACTCACACTTAATATATTTGTTATACAATTGATGTTCTTTAAGGGTCTGCAACACTACCCTCAAATGACCCATATGATCATCCTCATTCTTTGAGTAAACAAAGATATCGTCAATGAAGGTTATGAAAAACAAATCTAGGTAATTTCAAAATACTCTATTCATTAGGTCCATAAAGGCCACCGGAGCATTAGTGAGACCGAAATACATGACCAAGAACTCATAATGCCCATACCTAGTCCGAAAGGACATCTTCGGTACATCCTCCCCTCTCACCCTAAGTTGATGATACCCCGACCTCAAGTCTATCTTTGGAAAGTAACTTGCCCCTTGGAGTTGGTCAAATAACTCATCAATTTGAGGAAGAGGGTACTTATTCATAATGGTGACCTTGTTGAGTTGACGGTAGTCAATACACATTTTCAAAGACCCATCCTTCTTTTTGACAAATAACACCGGAGCACCCCATGGAGATATACTAGGCCTTATAATGCCATTGTCAAGCAAATCCTTGAGTTCAGCCTTCAACTCTTTCTATTCGGCCGAAGCCATCCGATATTAAGGGATTGAAATGGGATTTTTTTCCGGTAGCAAATCGATAGCAAAATCAATTTCGCGTTCTGGAGGAATACCGAGAAGGTCATTAAGAAAAACTTCCGGAAATTCATTCATTACGGGGACCTACTCAATATGAGGAATTTTGGAATCCAAATCTTGGACTCTTATAATGTGATAGAGACAACCCTTTGAGATCAAGTTACATGCTTTTAGACAAGATATGATGCGAACTCTAGAAATAGAATTTCCCCCCTTCCACTCGACAATGGGTTCATTTGGAAAGTTAAACCTCACCACTCTTGTCCTACAATCAATGGAAGCAAAACATGCATGCAACCAATCCATACCGAATATATTATCAAAATCAAGCATATCGAGTTCTACAAGATCAACATAAGAAACTCTATTGGGCAATGAAATAGGAAAATTTTGGTGGACTCATTTAGCGACAACTGAGTCTCCCACCGGAGTAGACTCTAGAAAAGGGTCATGCAAAATATCGGGTAAAATATCAAAGTTCTTAGCTACTAGTTGTGTAACATAGGACAACGTAGCACCTTGATCAAGTAAAGCATACACATCAAGAGTAAAGATTTTTAACATGCCGGTCACCACATCGGGAGAGGTCTCTTGCTCACCCCTAGAGCGGAGGATATAGAAGCGGTTCTTTTTTGGAGCATCATAGAACCACTTTCTTGTGCTTGGCCACTACCCTTGACATTACTCTTCAAGTTTGGACAATCTCTTATTTTGTGACCACTCTTGCCACAACTAAAGTAATTATCAGTCCCCTTAAGGCACTAACCATAGTGCTTTTTACCACACTTTCCACAAGTTGGCATCTCCTTTGGTCAATTAGAACTTTTTCCCTTCTCAAAATTAGGGTTAGACACGCTATCACCACTAGCTCTTGGGAATTTCGTAGGGACTTGATTTGAACACCGCTTCTTAAATTAAGGCTTATCTTGTATCTCAAGCCTATTCTTTGAGGAGCCTCCATCAAATGACCTAGTCCTCTTAGAATCTCTACTTTTTCGCTTAGCTCTTTCCTCCTCAACCCTTCTTGCATAAACCATAAGACGGGAAATGTTCATGTTGTCATGTTGAATGGCCGATTGGCACTCCTCTTGTAAGTCCTCCAATACCCCCGTCACAAAACGACTCATTTGGTCTCTAGGATTGAAGACTAAAGAAGTAGCATTTTTGGACAACTTATCCAATTCCAAAGAGTACTCATGAACACTCTTTCCTCCTTGGCAAAGATTGATGAACTCCGTCACCTTCTCCTCCCTCATCTCCCTAGGGAAGAACCGATCTAGAATAGCCACCTCAAAGATCTCGCAAGTCACCGGACCAACCCTCACGGCCTATTGTCCTTCCGTTGCACATACCAAGTTTGAGCAACATCCTCGAGTCTATATGAGGACAACTCGGCCTTCTCACTTAAGTCACCCCTCTAGCATTTAGCACCTTGTAGACCTCATCAAGGAATTCTCGGGGGTCTTCATAAACCTTAGACCCATAGAAAGTAGGTGGGTTCATCTGAGTGAAGTCCCTTAGACCTCAAGCCATAGTAGTGACTTGTTGATGAGGACGAGGAGCAACATCCCGATTGGCTTGATCCATCATAGCTTGGGCTTTAACCTTTGCGGCTTGTGCTTGTGTAGTCATGGATTGGGCCATTTGAGCAAGAATATCCCTCATATCCGCCTCCGTCATAGGTGGATGGTGAGCCGGGGCTTGATCAACATTAGCATTTTCCTTAAGTGGAGGAACTTGCTCATAATGGGGAGTAGCTCCCACTTTTGCAACTTCATCCTCAAGTATTCGAGCCGCATTCCTTCGAGTGTTCATGCTTTCAATAAGCACAACAATATGTTTAGATACAACAGCACACCATAAGTATACTCTATTGGCACGATATAAGATTTCAAAGAAAGAGAGTGATTCCTAAGCATCATATAGTTCCTACTCATAATTGTGGCACGCTTAACAATTATAAATACAAACCTACATCGACGTTGTATAGAGAGAGACATAACTCAACGATATTATACCTCATGCTCTGTTACCAAGTTTGTCACACCCCGGTTTATCCCCTAGACGTAACCGGCGTCGTCATCCTTTTGAAGGAGTAAGACTAGCCTCTTAGTTTCATGTCATTACATTCATAGGTTGAAAAATGCGGAAAATTTAAAACTTTTATTTTCTCTACTTTGAGGTTAACATTGACCTTTAGATACAGATAATATATATTCATATCTTCTGATAATCCCCGAGGTACATATTTAAACACTAACCTTTAAAATTAAATAGGGGTCGCTCTTTACCCACAAACTCGACGGCACCGTTGATGAAGAGACGAGTTACTCAGAATGGTCTGGACCATTTGGAATTTGGCTTGCCATGGAATAATCTCAGACGTGAGTTTACAACAACACCCAATCCCCTACATTGAACTCCCACTGCATTATCTGCGCGTCATTCAATTTCTTTATTTTTTCTTTGTAAATGGACGATCTTTCATATGATTTGTTCCGAAACTCATCCAATTCATTCAATTGTGTGAGACACTCATTTGAAGCTTTTTTCAAGTGTAGGTTTTGATATTTCAAAGCCCATAAGTCGTTGTGTTTTAACTCAAAGGCAAATGGCATGATTTGTAGGAAACTAGAAGATATGGGGACATTCCTATGGGCGTTTTGTAAGTTGTTCGATATGTTTACAATGCTTCTTCAAGCTTTATAGACCAGTCGTTTCGTTTTATTCGCTGTATTTTCTAGAGTACTTTTTATTTTTTGATTTGAAACCTTAACTTTGCCACTTAGAATAGGATGATATAGAGTTGCAACTTTGTGTTTCACCCAGTATTTGTTAAATGCATTTGACAACAACTTTTTGCAAAAGTGTGACCCACAATCACTAATAGTTTCTCTAGAAGAACCAAGCCATGCAAAGATGGATTGCTTTAAAAAAAACTGGACAACGCTCCTTCCTTCATTTTTTGGAAGTCTCATAACTTCCACCCATTTGAAGACATAGTCCACAACAACTAAGATGTATTTGTTTCCAAATGAACTAAAAAATAGGCTCATGAAATCGATTCCTCACACATCAAAGGTTCAATTTCTAAGATTGTTGAGGTGTAGTTCATGTCTCCTCGATACTCCCCCTTGTTGTTGACATTGGGGGCATTTCCTTGCAAATTTGTAAGCATATTTGTAAAGTGAAGGCCAGTAATAACGACTTTGGAGTGGTTAGTTTGATGACCTCCCACTTGGGATGTGTGGCAGACATAAAGGATCTATGTTGCTTCTTCTTCCGAAAAACACCTTCTCATGACATTGTCAGCACATTCACAAAACAAATATGGCTCATTCTGTATGTACTTTTTTACGTCTAACAAGAACTTTTTTTTGTTTGTAATTGTTTAACTCATCCGTCATCAGTCAACATATAATATAATTAGCAAAGTCAGCGTACCATGGTGTGTGTGAGAAATATATATATATAATACTTTCTCATAGGGGAATGAGTCGTCTATATTTGCTCCCTGCTCGATGATCCCTTGGTTTTCTAATCTTGATAGATGATCTACCACGTGATTCTGATATCATTTTCGATCTTTAACTTCAATGTCAATTTTATGTAGTAGAAGTACCCATCTTATTGGTAATGGCTTCACATCTTTCTTATCCATGAGGTAATGGAGTGTTGCATGGTCTGTATACACGATCACTTTTGTACCTAATAAATATGCTCCGAAGTTTTCAAATATGTAGACTTCTTCTAGATAATCATGTTCATTGACGATATATTTTCATTATGCGCTATTCAGAGTTTTGTTTGCATAATAGATTTTGTGGAAGAGTTTATTGTGCTTTTATTGTGCTTCTTCCCTAAAACTACTCCCCATGGCATACCACTAGCATCATACATTACTTCAACGATTCGGCCCAAGCAGGACTAATGATAATCGGTGTGGATATCAATTTGTCCTTCAAGCACTCAAAGGCTGCCATACAAGCATCGTTAAAATGGAATTTCACTTCCTTTTCAAATAATTTGCTTAGTGGAAGTGCTATATTTGAGATGTCTTCAATGAATCTTCTTTAGAATCCGGCATGACCTACAAAACTATGGACGTCCTTAACCGAGATTGGTGGTGGTAAATTTTTGATTACTTCAATTTTAGCCTTATCTAATTCCATCCCTCTTTGTAACACTTTGTTCCCAAGAACAATTCCTTCTGTCACCAGTATATGACATTTCTCCCAATTTTGGAGAAAGTTGGTGTCCGCACATCTTTGGAGCACTTTCCTTAGATGCATCAAACAATATCCAAATATATCTCCCACAACAAAAAAATCATCCACAAAAACCTCCATGGAATATTCTACCATGTATGCGAAGTACACAACATGCACCGTTGAAAGGTTGTAGGTGCATTATGGAGCCCAAATGGTATCCTTTTGAATGAAATTTCCCACAAGGACAAGTGAAAGTGGTTTCTCTTGATCCTCTGGAGAAATGGATATCTGATTGTATCTGGAGTAACCGTCGAAAAAACTATACTACCCTATTTCACACTACCTATCAAGAGTTTGATCAATAAAGGGCATTCAAAAATGATCTTTTTTGGTCCAAAATGTATTTTTTGATAGTCTATGCAAATCCTCCATCCGGTTACAAGTCTTGTTGGGACAAGCTCTCCTTTGGCATTAGGATTTCTTTTGTTTCAGCCTTTTTTGGACACATTATAGTGGGCTCAACCACTTACTATCTGCAATAGGATAAATTATTCCTGCATCCAGCCACTTGATGATATCCGTTTTAACTACCTCTTGTATAAGAATGTTTAATCTTAGCTGATGCTACACTGAGATTGCATTCATCGTCCAGTCGAATTTTTTGAGTGCATCATATGGGGAATACCTACAATGTACGCTATTGTCCAACCTACAACTTTGATGTGTTTCCGCAGTAATTCTATGAACATTTTAACCTGATATTGAGGAAAATTAGCTTCAATGATGAGTGGAAATGTATTGTTTTCCCCCAAGAAGGCGTATTTAAGATGTGATGGTAGAATTTTCAGATCCAAAATTAGGGGTTCTTCCGTTAATGGCTTAGTAGGTGGACTCTCTTGATTCTTCAAATTGATATCCAGTTTGATTGGATTTCGTGCATGCCCACAGAACCTGCTAGAGAAAAAAACTATTTCTTCATAATCGTGGACATTTGATTCATAATAATTGGCAAGAACTGACTCAAGACGTTCATTTTTAACATTATATGACTCACACTTGCCACTGCTTCATCTACATTGTCTTGAGTTGATACCATACAGATATTACTCGGTTGTTTCATGGCTTTGAAAATTTTAAATGTCACATTATCATTATTCACTCGAAAAATTAACTTACCACATTCAACATCTTCCAATACTCTTTGAGTTGCTATGAATAGTCTTCCCAATATAATAGGTTTCGGCATCAATATTGCAATAAATAGTTAAAAATCATCCAGGAATATGAATCAATCTACTTTTCTTGAAATGTTAAAGAGGATTCCGATCGGATGCTTAACGCACCTGTCCGCCATGAGGAGTCTTATTGTTATGGATTTTGGTTCCACCAATCCATGTGTCTTGTATATTACATAAGGCATTAGGTTGATACTTGCTTCAGGGTAACATAAAGCTTTTGCAAATTGGAGCATTCAAATGGTGGATGGAATAGTAATAGCCCCTGGATCTTCCCATTTTGTCATCAACTCCGTACTCATTATCGCGCTGCAACTTTAGGGTATCTCAATTTTTGATAGTCCAGATCTCTTTTCTTTGTGACTAGCATCCTAAGGCATTTCCAACAATTCTTCCACCAAAGGGAGATTTATAGACAAATTCTTAAATACATACATAGATACACATATATATATATATATATATATTTAACTTTTCCTCTTCATTCTGTTTTGCAATCATTAGAGAAATGGTGGGGATAGATTGGCCAACGAAATTGCCAGTTTTTGACATTCGTTGTGCTGCCCCTCTCTTCCTTAGGTTTCTTGATCAAGGTTTTTGACAAATTGGACATCCGTTTCCTTTGGTGCTTCTTCCCCACTTTGATTTTCAAAGTTTTCTTTCTTTTCTTCTTCATTATCTTCTCTTATCACTAGCTTTCCGCTGCGGGTAACCATCGCTAGCTCCCTTTCATCATTTTCCATCCTTGTCTAGGATGTTAATTATGTTGGTAAGAAATTTGGTTGACCTTGTAGCATTTTGATTCCATTTTCATTTGAACTAAATTTGCTATTTGGTGATGAAAAATTATCCCTCATTCATTTTAACAAATCGCTAGAGCCTTCAGCTTTATAAAGGATTCTTGCTATCAAGTCGTTCACACTAGTACTATTTAGATTTACTCTTGATATCCAACTGTCACTCTGTTGAATATGATATTCTTCATGCTAATTATTCTCTGCCCTATCTTGATAGGATTTCCTAGGTTCTTCACCTTTTAAATAGTTCCAACCTTTGTTCCCACCCTGCTGCTGATAGGGAGGGTGAAAACCCTCCTTAATCCTTCTATTGTTCCAACCATAATTCTCTTCCGATCGCAAATAACTGGAAGAAGAACCCTTGTTGACAATGAAAACATCGCGCCTCCCCTTCATGTGCTCTTGAAATTTCTCCATTTAAGATAACATTTCCGTTATATTTTCACCTCTCTCTTTTCCTTTATCGAGTTGCTCTTGTGTCATTCTGAAACACAATTGGGAGACTTTGTATTCTTTAGTGAACAAGTCATGATTTATTTTGGTCATGTTATCTAGGAGTGATGATGCAACTTAAAAGGACTGTAACATTATTCCGCCATGTATTAAATTGATCAGCTATCCCTTTGTTAACTTAGTTTAGGCTTCGATAAAAGTATTAGAGCAATAGTTGACTTGGCAGCCTATGTGTAGGACATTTTTCCAAACGCCTCTTAAATCTAACCAACTACTCATGAACTGGTTCACTTTCACTCTACCTGAAATTTTTAATATCATCGTGTAACTTCATCATTTTTGAGGTAGAGAAGAACCTTTTCTGGAAGGATAAAATCAATTCCTCCCAAGATCTGATGGAGTTTTTGGAAAGTTCTAACAACTATTAGGTCCCCCCTTCTTAAAATTATAATGGAAAAAAGCAAAGTTTGATCGTGTGATGAGACCAATCTTTGAACAACAAAGGAGTGCATAATTTCACAATACTTCGAACGTGCTCATGTGAGTATTCATGTGCCAACCCTCCATATAAACCCATAGAATGTACGATATGGAGTATTGTGCTAGTGACTTCAAAAGACTCATTAAATCAATTTGGGGCATGCGGATCGCACCCATACCTATAGAAATCGGATCATTCACACTATTTGCATCATCAACGTCGTCCCGTGATAGATCACTAGGTTGTTTGTGTTGCAAGGAGCAAAATCATTATTGTTCGTTGAAACTGCTCTCAACATAAACACTTGAACTAAAACTAAATATTAAATTAGTATAACCATATTACACAGAAGTAAAAATTATAAGTAACTACATTTTCATGTGTCACCACTCCTCGGCAGCACCACCATTTTGATTCTTTGATTCTTTTTATTGCTTGTGATCAACAACACTAGCCTAGAGTCTGAGCGTTTACGAATCGAAGCAAGTTTATTAACTCAACCAAATGTTAAGGTCATAACCCAAGGAGTGTTAGTGAAAGTAGTAGCTACTTAGAAATTCTAGTTGTGACACCAAAGTGTCAAATATCAAGATTTGTTTGTTACGAGTAGTAGAATACAAAAAGTAAATGAGAAACAAGTATAGGAAAGAGTTCTTGGGGTGTGATCGCTATATGTGAAGATAAAAGTGGTGGGTACATGCTTTAGGTAGGTAATTTCACAAGATAATGATGACTAGGCTAAGCTTTAAGTGAACGCAAGTTCCCTCTCGGTCAACTTAAAAGTAGCAAAGGAAGGTAAATGGAGAAGACTCACTTCAAAAATTAGAAGAAGAGATTCTTTATTCAAGATTCCACAAAAACCCAATCCAAACTTACAACAAAACTTAAGAACAAAATTTCTAGAATAAAATCTCAATTGTACTTGTTTCACTCTCAAATTTTCTTTCTCTAAATAACAAAAGAGTTCAGTATTTATAGACTTCAAAATTGTGCTGGAGAATCCTTTCAGCGCTGTAAGTCGTAATTCGCCCAGTTATTCGGCAAATCATCCCTTGTTCAGTTCATCATCGCATGCACATCGGCTTCCTTTTCTATGTTCTGGATTGATGGGTCAAAATTTTCTTCTTTGCCGAACTGATCGATGATGCACCGATTGCTCCTTTTTGTCGACTTTTTGATCCAATTCTTTGAGGGCTCACTTGTTATAGAAGAAATTGGAACTTCACTGTACGGCGGATTGCCAAGCGTTCGTAGCAATGCACAGCTTTGCATCTTCAGCTCTTTTTTTCCATTTTGTGCTTAAGTGTCCATGCTCACATCAAATACTCAAATACCTAAAACTTAGTATTTTTTATCACATATCAAAATAAAATAAACAATCGTGGACACTATTTGCATTAATATAATGCCAAAGATGAGTCCAATTTGAGGACTTGTCATAGCGCCATGATGCTGTATGAGCATACAAGACCGCTTATAAGACACCAATATGGATTGTTCCCCATTATAACATTAATGTTATTGTGTAATGAGAAAGTTGAACCTGGATATAGAACTTGCTGGAAGAAAAAATATGGGTAAGATACATTAATTGGAGGAATTTCGGCTCCATGCCTATGAAAATGTTAACCCTCACAAAAGATAATACTAAAAGATGGCATGATAAGAATATTGTGCCTCGACTTATTGAACCTAGGTTAAATGTATTGTTGTTCAACTCTAGATTGAGGTTTTTTCAAGGTAAATTGAAGTCAAAATGGAGCATACTATTTGAGGTTGTAAGAAAGACCGACCATGGTGTTGTATAGTTATGGAATGAAGGTAAGCAATCCAATGTCATCATGAATAAACAAAGAATGAAGAATTATTTCGGACAAGAGGTGGATCGAGAAGAAGAGAATTTCGAGTTGAGCAACGAATGAAGGGGAGTTGAGTCGTGTCGTGAAGTTAAATAAGGCGTTACTCGGGAGGTAATCCGAAACATTCTAATCTATAAGATATTTTTATTGTTTTTTGTTTTAATAGGTTAGTTTGGTTTAATTTTAGTTAAAGGTTATTTAATTTTTCCTTTGTGTTGTAATTTTAAATAAAATAAAATAGAAATTTTTTTGGCTAGGAAGTAGTGAAGTACGTGACCTCACCGCATGGTGGACTGGTTTCTGTATACGCATAGCCCCAAAGTGCAGCTGTAAATCCCAAGGTAGGTTTGCGACAACTCAATGTCGGGGACCCATTTCTGGCAATGATGAAGATTATCAGGATTAACTGTGAAGTCCGTGAACTCTCAATGGAGTGGAGTCATTACCACTTTTTGTAAATATTTTAGGGTGACGTAGCAAATATCACAATGGATTTCTACGACAGCTCTGCATTGCGAACCTGGTAATTTTGTGGGCCATTTTCATTTAAGGTTTTGTTTTACCCGACTAATATTGTAAAACCCAACCCCATCCCCTTATAATTCCAAAAAATTGTTAGTTCCCATAATTAGTTCAAGAAATTGGAGTGATGTTTTTCTACCTCAACCCTAACTCCTATGGTTAGTTAATTCAGTGTCGGAAAGTAGAAGATCATCCACAAGCTCTTCAAAATTTTCCACTTTCCTAACACTCAAGGTAAGTTTCTCCATATTTTCTTCTCTATTTTGGTTGACATAGTGACGTGAGTTTATACAGTGCTGGGTATTTTTTGTGAATGTTATGAAATTTATTTTTCTTTCAATAAATTTGTTAATAGGTCATACACATTAAGTGTTTACCCTAAGATCATGAACATGTGTGTGGGCCTATTGCTGAAATACTATTGAGGAAGTGGAAAGGCGAATCTTTGAATTAATTTGATGAATATTAGATTTTTTGAAGTCTTGAGTAGTAAAGATGTTATGGGAATAGTGATTGCAGTGATAACAGGGTTGTTGGCTCGAATTCTTGAGTAGAATAAAAGTATTAAGGGGTTTATATGCTTAAAATGTGATGAATTTCCAGAATTCCATGCTGAAAATAACTTCAGGATGTATGAGTGCCATGTCATAGGTCATAGAGTGCTTGTTATTAAGTGTGGGGGTGATCCTTTATTATTAAGTTTCATCAATTGGTATGATATTTTTATTTTTGCAGGATAACATGTCTACCACAGAAAGGTCGGGAAAAGTGGTGGCATCTAGAAGCCGTAAGAGAGTAAGGACGGGAACAACCATTCAACAGCACCCGAGTCCTAGAAGATTGACACAACGATATAGGGCCAAGGCAGTCACATCTTAAGGAAAGAAGTGGTACAAATTACACACCAAAGCCAAGTACATCTTGGATGTGATATTTGATTACCTCCATTTTGCGAGTGAGTTTCCACGCATCTTCAACAAGAGTTGCACATGGGCTTCATCTTTCAAGATCTATGAGAGTGCAACGTTAGTGTGGTCTGATAATTCTATGAAAATTGGAATACAGATACCGATTCTCACTTTGTAACTGTGAGGGGCATGGAGGTCCATCTAACACCTTCAGCGATAACTCAAATATTGGGGACTGCAAATGCCCCTTCAGATTCTCTTATGGGAATCAATATCAGTCCTTCATATAAGAAGAGCTGGCATGCTTTGTGTAGGGCACAATCCACTGAAAAATATATTTGGCATGGGTAACGTGGCTATAAACAGTCATATCACTCTGCTCACATGAATAGGGAAGCCTGAGTGTAATTTAAAATTTTCATGGATTGTCTAATTCCAAGAATATATTTTACTGAGGTGATGAGAAACCGAATATTCTTAATATATGTGCTAATAAAAGACCTACACATCAATGTAGGAGCGGTGCTAAAATCGGTCATGCGCAAGGCTAGGGTACATCGAGGTCGCACGTATGCTTTGAGGGACTAATCACTATCTTGTGAAGGCGAACTTGAGTTCTAGAGGTAAGCATTAACTAATGTCACCCTTGTTCACAACACCTCTAGATGTCACAACGACAAAAAAGTCCCAGAAAATGTGCATGGAACCACCCTCACCACCGATGAGAGAAACAAGAGGGATGACATGATAACGACGTACATGATTAGATTGGAAAGGTTGTATCATAAAAATTGAAACCGAGCTTTGACTCACGATCAGCAGGACGAAATTGAAACCAAGTACCCCCTATATAAACATGATGAGACATTGTTGGGACTCAAACCTGCATTTCTGGAGCCCATATGGGATAATATTCAAGTTGATGAGGACAAGAGGTGAACCATGTCGGATAATGAATCCGATTCTGATTCAAATAAGGGTTACCTCATTGGCACTAGAGGGCACAAAAGGTGATGCCAACATGGATGAATGATCAAGGAAGTACACCCACCCTACTTTGCTTTCAGTATCAATTATATCACACTAGGGATAGTGTTGTTTTTTCAAGTCTGCGGTGAGAGTATTATATTTGTCTAAATATTTTTTTGTTTGTTTTTTCTATTTTTTTGGGTTCCTAAGAAGTTTTTTTTCAGTTCTTTGGCAAAGGGCAGTCCCGTTTAACCTTTAAAAAAATATTGTGTTTCTTAGGATTGAGTCAATGTCATAATTGAGTCAAGACGCCCTATTATAGATGGATGAGGATCGTCTTAAGGGCAATTTTCATAATTTGGATCAGTAGGGTAGTCTATTGGCTAAGGTTATGCAACTGCCTTAAGTAACACTGGAAAGTTTAGAACATCGATTAAATTTGTGTTGAGACATGTAGACACTTTTATGTAGCTCTAAATGGTGTGTGCTTAAAATGAATTTGTTGCAATGATTGGGAAGTAGTATATAGCTATCAGTTTTGAGTTTAATGTCTACCAGGTGTGTAAGATTTGTGTAGTCCTTGCTACTAATTATGGTCCAGAACTTGTCAGGTTATTTTGAAAAGCGAAAAAGAGGATACAGAGTTCGGGAAGTGATATAGGCATTTCTTTGATAGCCCTAATTGTGCTTTTTTGTACCCACTATGATGTATATCCTTAGTTAACCCCTTCAATCCTTGAACTTGTTCTTTGGTAGCCTAATTTGAAGTTCATATCCATTTCTTCTTTGGCCTATGAATTCAATCCAAAAGATCCTAAGCACTTTGGGTGAGAAATAATGAAGGAAACAGAAGTTAAGTGTCTAAAGCCCCACTATAAATTTGACTCATATATACATACATATATATATATATATATATACATATATATATATATATAGATATATATATATATATACATATATACACACACACATATATATATATATATACACACACACACACATATATATATACATATATACACATATATATACATATACATATATATATATATATGTATATATATATATATATATGTATATATATATATATATATATGTATNTAACTGGCGTCGTCGTCCTGTGTAAGGACTAGGACTAGCCTCTTAGTTCATGTCATTACATTCATAGGTTGAAAAATGCAGAAAACTTTAGAACTTTTACTTTCTCTATTTGGAGGTTTACATAGACCTCTACATACACATAATATATATTCATATCGAATATACATAGACCTTTCATATAGGAAGTTTACATAGCCTTCTATTTTTATTATATACATATATATATATATACATATATATATGTATATATATACATATATATGTGTATATATATACATATATATATGTATATATATATATATATGTGTGTGTGTGTGTGTGTGTGTGTGT